>NC_037685.1:55308687-55412039 GCF_003255815.1 Theropithecus gelada
AGTAGCTGGGACTACAGGCGCCGCCACCATGCCCAGCTAGTTTTTTTTGTATTTTTTAGTAGAGATGGGGTTTCACCGTGTTAGGCAGGATGGTCTCGATCTCTTGACCTTGTGATCTGCCTGCCTCGGCCTCCCAAAGTGCTGGGATTACAGGCGTGAGCCACTGCGCCCGGCCTTACCAGAGCCAATTCTCTGTTGGTTTGTTGGCTTGAAGTAAGCGCCCAAGTTGAGGAAATCTAAGTGATAAGCAATAAATACATGTATGTATCTACGGTGTACTCTATCTAGGACCTGGAGAAAGGCTTTAAGGCCTAGGGGTGGCCTTTAGGTCCAGGAAGGAAGGCTCTAGGATTTGGGGATATCTTCTAAGACCTGAAAGAGGCCTCTGAGACCTATAGGTGGACTTCGGGACATTGTGGGAGGCCTCTAATATCTGGAAGAGGCTCTTGGGCCTCAGGGAGGCTCCTGTGAGCACCATCTGGGACCTACCTGTGACCCCTAAAACCTGGGGGCTTCCTTTAGGACCTGGGAGAGGCCTCCAGGATGTTGAGAAGGCGCCTGGGACCTGGGGGAGGCCTCTGGGACCTGGAGTGTACTCTAGAAAATAGGGGAGGCCTCCAGAACCTGAGGGAGGCCTTTAGGACTTGGGAGGCGCCTCTGGAACCTGGAGTGTACTCTCAGACCTGGGAGAGGCCTCTAGGATTTGGGGGTGGCTTCTAGGCTCTGGAGGAGGCCTTGACAACCTAGAGTGCACTCTAGGACCTATTTGTAGCTTCTAGGACCTGGGACGCCCCTCCAGCCCACAGCCAGCAAAAATCTGGGTGCTAAGCAAGGGATTGAATTCTGTGGACAAGGGAAGTGAGCCTGGAAATAGATTCTTCCCCCAAGAAAAGGCTCCCAGGGAGAACACCGCTTGGCTTACACCTTGATTACAGTCTTAGCAAAGGATGCGGCGAACCTGGGCCTGATCCATAGAAAATACGAGATCATAAATGTGAGTTGTTTTAGGCTACTAGATTTGTAGTCATGTTTTACAAAGCAATAGAAAACTCACATGCTAGCTGTTTATTTGTACATACATTCAAAGGAGTGAGTCCAACATGAGAGTTAACAAAATGGGATATATAATGAGCAAGAATAAAACAATAAATTCAAAAAACATAAGTAGCGTTGAAACAATTATCTGATCACGATGCCATAAAAACCAAGAGGGTAAAATAAGAAAACAAAAGGCCATTCCTCCTATAAGCTAAAAAAAAAAAAAAAACCTTTCTGAAATACCTTTGCTTACAATATAAGCCTGAGATAAATTGCTAATCGTTTTGAGCAAAATGGAATTTATTCCAAGAATGTGTGTGGTTTAGTATTAAGAAATCTATTAATATCATTTAGTATATTGATAGAACTAAAAAATATTACCATTCCATATTTTTTGTATTTATTAACAAAATAGATACCAGTGAATACTTTCTTAACATGATGAAATACATGGACTCCAGCCAAAAAAGGCCAGCACCTTATTAAATGGGTCTGCAAAAGTCAGAAAGGGAAGTAAGGGAAAGGAAGGGAAGGGAAAGGAAACGGAAGGACACAGGAAAGGGAAGGAGTAAGAAAAGGGAAGGAAAAAGGAAAGGGAGGGAAAAAGGAAAGGAAAGGAAAAAAGAAAAGGAAAGGAAGAAAAAGAAAGTAAGCAAGCTGCCCTTTCCCCACCACAAATGAACATTGCGTTAGACACATTTCTCAGTCCAATGGGAGAAAATAGAGACGACTGGGTGCTATGTCTCATGCCTGTAATCCTAGAGCTTTGGGAGGCTGAGGTGGGAGGATTGCTTGAGGCCAGGAGTTTAAGATCGGACTAGGCAACAAAAAGCTAGACCTCATCTGTACAAAAAATAAAAAATAAAAAATAGCAGGGCATGGTGGCACCTGTAGTTTTGTCTATTCAGGAAGCCGAGGCAGGAGGTGGGAACTTCTGGCTTGAGCCCAGAAGTCCAAAGCTGCGATGGGCTGTGCTGGCTCCACTGCACTCCTGCCTGGGCAACAGAAGGAGATCCTGTCTCAAAAAAGGAAAGGAAGAAAGGAAGGAAAGAAAAGAAAGAGAGAATTAAAACTAAGAGATATACCTAAATAACCCAATAGAATGAATTAAAATTTTGTATAATCAGTAAGACAACTCAGAATATACACTGAATGAATGGAAAGCTACATCATGGTTTTGTATAGGAAATCTCATCGTAAGTATGTCAGTTCTCTCTAAACAAATTTGTAAGTTTAATGCCATCCCCCAAAAAATACCAGTAGCATTGTTTCTACAATTTGACGAGCTAATTCTAGAAATCATAGAGAAAAATCACCAAACACAAATAACCAGGTAAACTCTAAAAATGAAAAGTTAGGAAAGTGAGATTTTTTTTCTAGTTATTTTAGCATATAAAACCTTCATAATAAATTCAGTAAGATACTGTTGTGTTATAGGCAAATAAAATTACTAAGGGAACAGTTTAGTGTTTTAAAATAGACACAAATACACAACGGAATTTAATGTACAATGAAGGAAGGATCTCGAATCAGCACAAACAATAACAGATGTTCAAATAAATAGGAACGACTGTGAAGATATCCAAAAAAGGTAAAGCTGCATTCACAGACAATAGCAAACACCAAGGTGATCAAGGATTTAAATATAAAACAAAAAATTCAAACTAGCAAGGTACAAAAATAAAAAACAAAGTGAATTCCTTTATAGTCTTTAAGTGGGAAAGGCTTTTGTGACTTTGATTCAGAACTCAGAAGTCATAAACTGAAAGAGTGATAAAAATGAATCGATTTAAAAATTCACAAGTGAAGTGAAAAGGGAGATGAAAAACTAGGAAAACTATTGGCCATTTGTATCACAGTCAAAGAGCCAACATCCTTGATATACAAAGAGCTCAAAGAACTTTAGAAGAAACAGACTGACCACAGTAGAACCATCGCAATGACTAGAAAATTAAAGAAAAAATATAAACAGTTTATAAACATATAAAAATTCTGTTTTACTCATTGAAAGATAAATGCAAAATACAACTAAATAGAATTAAACTAAAACACCATTTTTTATCAGGCAGATTGGCAACAAAATCCAAAGATTGGTAACACAGTGTTAGTAAGTTGTGATCAAAATAAGCACTGTCACCCTTTGCTGATTGGATTGTAATTGCTGTAACCATTATGGAGGACGATTTGCAGCATCTACTAAAATTATATATACACTTACCCCTTTGACATAATAATGCAAGTTCTGAAAATTTATGACAGATTCTTCATTGTGACATTGTTTAGAAGAGCAAAATATGGGACCTAACCTGTGAATACATCAAGAGAGTTTAATGAAATATGGTAAAAAGGAGAAATATCTTTTATGATACAGAATAATCCCCAAAAGTGTGGTTAGCTAAAAACAGGTGCAGAATGCTAAATAAAGCATTCTATCATTTCTGTAAAAGAAAGGGACGGAGGATAATAAAAGAGTGCATATTTTCTCCATTTGCATAAGAATCTGAGGAAGGATTAGGGTTGCCTGACAAAATATAGGACGCATAGTTAAATTTGAATGTCAAACAATGACTTTTAAATATATGTATGTCTCTTGCAATATTTTGAAAATACTTATACTTAAAAAGCATTAATTATTTATCTGAAAATTAATCAGGAGTCCTATGTTTTTATTTGTTAAACTAATACACCCAAGTAACTTGTAACAGGGTTTAGCTGTGTGGGTGTAGAAAATAGAGTCCTCAAGGGCAACATGAGACAGGGCTGGATGGTGAGTTTTTCCTGTATGCATTTTATGCTTTCTGAATTTTAGAAGATGTAATTGCATTACCTATTAAAATAATGTAAAGACATAAAAACAAATATGAATAAAGTTAAATATTCCTATAAGTGGACTACTAGAAACCATGTATCATTCATGGAGATTTCTCTTTTATATTCTGTTTTTAGTGAAACCAGAC
The DNA here is from genome assembly GCF_003255815.1 of Theropithecus gelada. Lineage (NCBI taxonomy): Eukaryota > Metazoa > Chordata > Mammalia > Primates > Cercopithecidae > Theropithecus > Theropithecus gelada. The sequence goes on from NC_037685.1 coordinate 55,312,683, forward strand.
TCCATCTATCACGTTATAATTTGAAAAAATACATGTCTGCAATTCAGTGAAAGCTGAAACATTCTGTGATTTTTATGTTTTTTAAAGTATCCTAACTGCACCTATCCTTCTTGTTGCCACTATTTCAACAGTGAAAAAAAAAAATCAAACATCTGAGGTTTGGGATTGAGAATGAAAGTGTCATAAAGTATTATTCTTGAGAAAGCAGGCTCAGCCAGCTTTTTGAAATCTTCCCAAATTTTCTCAGCCTTTTGACAGCTTCTCAGATAACTCAAATGGCCACTCAGACAGGTTGCTGTAGCAAGTACCAGCTGGGGAAAAAAAAAAATCAAAGGAAGAGTGTACCTTGGGACTTGTTAGTGTGGTGGGCCTCACACCTGGTAGACACACACACACACACATACATACACACACATATAAATACATGCGCAGATGAGCCAATGTAGAGAAGTAATTTAGGGTTTTCTTGGTGGTTAAAAACATGAGTTCTTATAATATTATATATAATAACTCAAATGATGAGGGCAGTTTTTAAAAATTAAGCAACTCTGCCTAGCTATGGTCTCTAATAAGAAATAATTTTTAAAAAATCATAAAATTACACAATGAGATATTGATGTTTTGACATAAATATTCTTATTGAGTTACTTATTTTAAAATTAATTTTCCCCCTTTTTTATGTAGGAAATATGACAAAATATACAAACTGAAATCCTGGGCTCCTGAATTTTAATACATCTTAAAAAAATTTTTTTCTCTTACTTTTTTAATGTAAGTAAATGACTTGTTTAGGGGTTCAAGTAATATGAATGGGAAGGTATATTTTAAAAGGTAAACAATTTCTGAAGATATCATTGCTTGGAAAAATTGTAGGGCAGCCAAGGTAGAGTTTTTCACTGTCATTTTGAAAGTAGAATTTATAAAAATGTCCTCAGCCATGGTCATAATCAGCTGAGAGATTCCCACCCTCCAGCCCACGCCAGCTGGCTCGTGTAGCCACAGATTTTTTTGGCAAATGGTCAAATACAACACACATTTTAAGCAGCTGGATTAACCTAACAGCCCTTTCATCTGTTTTACAGAGATAGAAGCCTGCTATTTAATTATAATCTAATTGGAAAATACATATCCATGTATTCCTAATCAATAGGATTAATACAGAAAAATGTAACTTTGAGATTCCAAATAAGCATTGTTATTAAAAGCAAAAGTTCCTGAAGTTTATCATTTTCTCCTTTTTTTATTTTTTATTTTTTGGCTATCATTTTATTTGAAGAACACATAAGAGTCAACTGTTATCCTCCTGTATTAATGGACTGTCCTTTAATGTAAGAATCAAAATAACAACAAAACACAGAATATAAATTTTTGATGATAAGATATGGGGATTCTTAGCTTAGGATGCGGGGTTGTGTGTGTGTGTGTGTGTGTGTGTGTGTGTGTGTGTGTTTTGTTTTTTCCTGTCTGCGATTATAATCAAAACAGTATTGGCCTTTCTTAACATTTTAGTCTCCATCAGGATGATATTTGCAGTGTTCTAAATGAGAACCATATGCTCTTCCCTAACCTATTTAACTGTGGTAGCCAGATGTTTGAATAAATTGTGAAGGACAGCTCTACCAGTTTACTCTAACAGTTAAGCATAAAGCTGACCACTACCAGCTCTCACACTCTGTCCTCGCCTTAAGTAACAGGAAAAACAAAAGGGTCTAAATGTTGTAACATATGTGACTGTGCCTCATTATTTTGATCAATGTTAAATGGTGACACACTTTCAGTGAAACAAACAAAAATATCTTTTAAAAAATGTATAGGGTTCAAATGTATTATAAAAACTAGTATCCTGGTTGCAATTATACTAAAGTAATGGTGAAATTCATAGTAGTTTTATTATCAGCTATAGTCATAATTTTTCAGTGGACATTCGTTTGATTCTGCACATTTATTATAATAACGTATTCCTTAATGTTAAAGACTTTTGCTGTCAGGGTCATACCAAGCAGATAAAACAGACTAGATACTATCTTTTGAAGCAAGTGTTTTAAAGTATCCAATTCACTATGTAATGTATCTGGAGTGACACTCTTTTCTACATATTAATAATTGGTTTACTTGAAACTGTAACTAATTGTAACTAGTTACTTATTACTGTTTTGAGGGAAAATTCACATATTTAGCATACACTTTTACAATAAACACAGAAGCAAATACCCTTTTATATGTACTTATAAATATTTCTGGACAAGTAAGCTAAATCTCTTACAATGATTTCAGATTAAAACATAACAGCAACAAAAATATGTGTCTATTCAAAGAATGAAGAGAAATAGAAATTGTAATTAGGTGGAATAATACAAAATCTTTTAAATTTGGAAAATATCTTTGAATGGAATTCTTTAGAGGAAGGACAATATCATACAGTCTGTATGCAATATGTAATATATAAAAGTCAGTTATATGTGATGTGGTGTAACGTTATATGAAGGTAGAATGTGGCAAGCTAAAATTACATTTGAAGGATGAAACCGCTGAAAATGACATGAAGATATAAAAAGTTAATAAGATAAGATGGATGCCAAAAATATTCAAGGAAAAAAAGCTAAGGGAAAATAAGAAAAAAAGACTAAAGTATTATAGAACTAGTAGAAAACAAATAGCAAGATGATAAATTTAAAGCCAACCATGTTGAAAAACACATTAAATGTAAATGGCCAAACACTATAATTAAAAAGCAGAGATTGTCAGAATGAATAAAAAAACAGGCTCTAACCATATGCTGTCTATAAAAATTTTTAAAAAAACATTTTAAATATACAAACCTAGATTGATTATGAGTCAGATAATGTCAAAAGATATATCATACAAACACCAATCAAATAAAAGCTAAGGTGGCTACATAAATGTCATAAAAGTTAGTTTTAGAAAAGCAGATATTATCAGGATGAAAATCGATATAAGTATAAACGTGTCAATTTGTGAAGAAAATAAATGTGAAAGAAGATAAAAAACACATTCGAAGCACCTGAAACAAAACTGATAGAACTTAGAGTATGTATAGAAAAAAAATGTGTAAATTTTCACACATTTCTGGGTTTTTTAAATTATTATTATACTTTAAGTTCTGAGATACATGTGCAGAACGTGCAGGTTTGTTACATAGGTATACACACACCAGGGTGGTTTGCTGCACCCATCAACCCATCATCTGCATTAGTTATTTCTCCTAATGCTATCCCTCCCCCAGCCTGCAAGCCCCCAACAGGTCCTGGTGTGTGATGTTCCCTTCCCCTGTATCCATGTGTTCTCATTTTTCAACAACCACTTATGAGTGAGAACATGTGGTGTTTGGTTTTCTGTTCCTGTGTTAGTTTGCTGAGAATGATGGTTTCCAGCTTCATCCATGTCCCTGCAAAGAACATGAACTCATCCTTCTTTATGACTGCATAGTATTCCATGAGTATATGTGCCACATTTTCTTTATCCAGTCTATCATTGATGGGCATTTGGGTTGGTTCCAAGTCTTTGCTATTGTGAATAGTGCTGCAGTAAACATACGTGTGCATGTGTCTTTACAGTAGAATGATTTATAATCCTTTGGGTATATACACAGTGATGGGATTGCTGGGTCAAATGGTATTTCTGGTTCTTGATCCCTGAGGAATCGCCACACTGTCTTCCACAATGGTTGAACTAATTTACACTCCTACCAACAGTGTAAAAGCATTCCTATTTCTCCACATCCTCCTCAGCATCTGTTGTTTCCTGACTATTTAATGATGGCCATTCTAACTGGTGTGAGATAGTATCTCATTGTGGTTTTGATTTGCATTTCTCTAGTGACCAGTGATGATGAGCTTTTTCTCATATGTTTGTTGGCCACATAAATGTCTTCTTTTGAGAAGTGTCTATTCATATCCTTGACCCACTTTTTGATGGGGTTGTTTGGTTTTATTCTTGTAAATTTGCTTAAGTTCCTTGTAGATTCTGAATATTAGCCCTTTGTCAGATGAATAGATTGCAAAAATTTTCTCCTATTCTGTAGGTTACGTGTTCACTATGATAGTTTCTTTTGCTGTGCAGAAGCTCTTTAATTTACTTAGATCCCATTTGTCAATTTTGGCTTTTGTTGCAATTGCTTTTGGTGTTTTAGTCATGAAGTTTTTGCCCATGCTTATGTCCTGAATGATACTGCCTAGGTTTTCTTCAAGGATTTTTATTGTTTTAGGGTTTACGTTTAAGTCTTTAATTCATCTTGAGTTAATTTCTGCATAAGGTGTAAGGAAGAGGTCCAGTTTCAGTTTTCTGCATATGGTTAGCCAGTTTTCTCAACATCATTTATTAAGTAGGGAATCCTTTCCCCATTGCTTGTTTTTGTCAGGTTTGTCAAAGATCAGATGGTTGTAGATGTGTGGCATTATTTCTGCGGCCTCTGTTCTGTTCCATTGGTCTATATATCTGTTTTGGTACCAGTACCATGCTGTTTTGGTTACTGTAGCCTTGTAGTACCGTTTGAAACTATATTTTCACACATTTCTTAAGTGAAAGTAGAAAATATTTTGAAATAAAATAAGGTAAAAGCAAAACACAGCAAAAATTTGTGAGATGCTGCTAAGTATACATTTAGTGGGAAAGATCTAATATTAAAGCTGGAATCTTTTACCTTAAGAACCTAGAATAAGCATAGTAATATAAACCCAAATAAATAGAATAATAAATACATATACAGAAATCAATGCAACAGAGAAAATTTATAGAACCAAAAGCTGTTTCTTTTAAAGGTCCATTAAATCAATAGAATTGATCAAGAAAACAAGAGACATAAAACAAAGTATCAACATCTTATAGATTTTATGCCAATGAATTTGATAATTTAAATGAGTAAATTCCTTGAAAGATACAAATTACTTACACTGATGAAAGGAGTAACAGAAATCTAAATAGGCCTATGCCCATCAATGAGGTTAAATTCAGAAATAAAAGCCATACATGAAGAAAATCCCAGACCCAAGTAGCTTCAATGGCAAATTCTACCAAAACATATACGCAAGAAATTTTTTTAAAACCCTTCTAAGTTCTTTCAGAATATGAGAAGAATGGAATACATTTCAAAAGTCATTTTACGAGATCACCATTACTTAGATAGTGAAACCAAGGGAACTTACAAGAGAACAGTACAGACCAAAAGTGTTCACGAACATACATGAAATATCCTGAATAAAATGTTAGTAAAACCAATCCAGTCGTTACCAAAAAGCGAAGCTATATTACTCTAATGTTGCTTATATGTTATATGATTGCATAGTTTTAACGTTTCAAACTAAGTCACATGACTATAGAAGCAGGTGAATATATGTATTCAGCTCAATATGTGCAAAACACAAAGTTTCGATGTATTTCCAACATAGATTTATTATTTAAAAAAAAAAAAACCACAGGTGAAACCCTGTCTCTACTAAAAATACAAAAAAAAGTACCACGGTTTCCTGATGGCTCTGTTTATTCCTTTGCAGTCTTGATTCTTTTCATCTCCCTATTAGTGTTTTTTATTTCTGTATTATCAAGGTTACTGGTCTTTACTTTTGCTATCAAACATCAAATTGATAATAACCCAATTATGTGTATTTTTAAATTCTAATGCTGTATTTTTATCTCTAGATACTATATATCTTTTGTTTTTTGGACAGAGTCCGACTCTGTCGCCCAGGCTGGAGTGCAGTGGCATGATCTCGGCTCACTGCAAGCTCCACCTCCCAGGTTCACGCCATTGTCCTGCCTCATCCTCCTGAGTAACTGGGACTATAGGCACCCGCTACCACGCCTGGCTAATTTTGTTTTTGTATTTTTAGTAGAGACGGGGTTTCACTGTGTTAGCTAGGATGGTCTCGATCTCCTGACCTCGTGATCCACCCGCCTCGGCCTCCCAAAGTGCTGGGATTACAGGCGTGTGCCACCACGCCCGGCCCAACCGATTCATTTTTAAAGTAATAAAGCTACAATTCTAAAACCATTAAAATTCAATAATTTAGTTTCTGTGTAATTCAGAACAATCTCCATTTACTCACAAATTCATAAATTATGATTTGTATTTTTGAAAAGTAACATTATGCTTTGCTAATGATAACAACATGTCCCTTCCCATTAATTACACTGGTCTCACACTATATTCATTTGGAATCAATAACTAAGTTAAAGTTAAAATATACATCATTTGAAACAGAGTCTCACTCTGTCGCCCAGGCTGGAGTGCAGTGGCGTGATCCACTGCAACCTGCATCTCCCAAACTAATTTTTATATTATTAGTGGAGATGGGGTTTCACTATGTTGGCCAGGCTGGTCTAAAGCTCCTGACCTCGGGTGATCTGCCCACCTCGGCCTCCCAAAGTGCTGGGATTACAGGCATGAGCCACCGCATCCAGCCAGACCTACTTTTACAACTGTATGTGCAGTGTACATATAAATTTAATCAATAACTATGATTACCAAACAAACACCTAGGGTGAAAAAGATGAAAAAGAAAAGAACATTAGAAAAGTTAATAGGGTCAGCAAGTAATAGAATCACATAAGATGGAATAGAGCACATTCGCTTTATGATCAAAATGGTTTTCCACATCCTGTATATTTTCATTTCTAATTTGGAGGTGAACAGACCACCCTCTAGTGGATAAAGAAGCATGTCAATTAACCAAATTTAATATGCTTTGTCTTCAGAAGAAAGCAACAAAACATTCTGCAGGATGTTTTTTAATAATCTTCCTTTAAGAGATTTTAATTCAAATTTAAGAGATTAGCTTAGAATTTTCAAAGTTTTACATATTTCCATGTCTTAGTGTTTTATTCTTATGTAATATTTGTAACATAGATAGAACAGGAATTCATAATTGTACTTAAAAATATCAAAGCTGAGGTTTGAACGTAGCGTGATCTACCTGGATAAGCTATATTAATAGCCAAGTGATGGTATTAGAACTCAAACTCTGATGTTGGCAGTGAGGTTCTTTGTATCAAGATAACAATAGTAGAAGTTTCTAGAAGACAGAGCTACTGAGACTGCTCTTAGATTGTTAATGACTATCATGTTGCAGAATGTCCATTTTCCTCATTTGGGAAAAACTTTTCCAGATATTGTAGCATGTAATCCTGATAGTAGTTACTAAGATCATTGCAGAGAAATAAAAACAAAATCTTCATAATTTATTAAATGAATTTTCATTTCAAAACAACACAACCAAATAGCATAGATATACTTCCTGAAGATAAAATTGCCAAGAACTTCTGGAAGGAAAGTTTTCAATGTATGAAAATAAAAAAATTCTATCCTCTTAATTATATCATTTTCCAGTAAGTACTAGAAAATGTCCCACTTTGAGGGTATTAGGGAAATTCCTAAATGCCTCTTTGGTTTTGTGGTGTGAATTTATTTAGAATCTCCGTTAACTTTCTGTTTTGCTGAGAAACTATTTGGTCCCATTTATTCATTGTGGATTTTTGTTTTAGTGACTAAGATGGAGATGAAGACTAACCCAATCACCTAACTTCTAATTTTATCTCATCACCTCAAAAACATATTTTTACACTTATTACCTAAAGGGTAATTAGAGGGAATGGTAGTGTGGTTTAGTGGTTAGAGACTTGGGCTGAGAATTAAAGAACCTAGTCTCTTTCCTCCCACTCCCTGCGCTGATTCTATGGCATTGGGCTAACCCTTGCCCTCCTATAAATGCAGAGTTTTCAAAAGAAAAAACCAGCACTTCACCAGAGGTGATGAAGCTAGCGTTTTTCAGAATAGAGCTGTTATGTAATTGTCTTGGACAGCTACAATTTATTTTGAGATTTTATAATTGTAGATTTTTAGTTCAGCTATTAAGAGATCATGATCTGGAGGGAGCAAAAGGCACGTTCTCTGGCTGGCCTTGGTTTCCTATTGCATGCCCATGAAGGCAGATGGAAATCTGGAAGACCTTGATTTTAGAGAACAACCCAGGTACTAACAAAGGTTGCCGGTATCAACTTTATTTTGCTGTTGACCTAATCCACAGTGCTCTCTAGATAATAGTATGCGATTGTGGCTGCTGTTCATTCCTAAGTACTAGCAGATTAGGAGAAAAAGCAGAATGTGTCTCCACCCCAACCCCTACACACCTTCAAATCCAATGAAAATAAACAAAAAAGGAGAAGATAATTCATGCACACTAAAATTGGGATAAGAGCTAAGTTCATACCTCAAACTCCAGAAAATATTAACTGTCGGTAGTACAATTTGAAGCAGGTTGAGGAAGAACATTAGGAACCTATCAAAAACATTTGAACACAGTAAGCAAAGACAAACATTTTTGACAAATGCTACCTGTATTCCCCTAAAATGTATTTTAATCCACACAATTGTTGCTGTTAGAAATTAAAGAAAAAATGAATTCCCTGGCATAAATATAAGACAACAGGATGACATAAATGAGAATTAACATATAAAAAGGACAAATTACAGGAGAAAAATAAAATATTAATACATAAAATGAAACATTAGCAGAATTGACCCTGGAGGAAATAAAATTAATAACATTAAGATCTGAAACAATTAGAGCAAGCATAAAGAGCTCTTACAAGTCAACAACAGACAGATAAAATTTCCAGTTTAAAATTGAACAAAGGATTTGAATTGACTTTCTCCAAAATAGGTATACAGATTGCCATAGGCATATGTTTAACATCATTGGTCCTCAGGGAAATGCAATCAAAACATCTCCAAAGAAGGTATGCAAATTGTCATAGGCACATAAAAAGATGTTTAACATCATTAGTCCTCAGGGAAATGCAATCAAAACCACTTTAAAAAACCACTTCAAATCCACTAGGGTAGCTAAAATTTTTAAACAACACACAAGTATCAATCACGTTGTGAAAAAATGGGAACCTCATACATTGTTTGTGAGAATGTAAAATGACAGTCACTTTGGAAAAGAGTCTTACCCAATTAAGATTAGACCCAGCAATTCTACTCCTCAGTATATACCCAAGAGAAATGAAAAAGTAGGTCCACACAAAACTTATACACAAATGTTCACAGCAGCATTATTCATAATAACCAAGAAGTGGAAACAGTTCGAATGCCCATCAAATGATGAATAGATAAACAAAATGTGGTGTATTGCATATTATTCATCCTTAAAAATAATGAAATGGGAGGAGGGAGAGATCAACAGTTGGAGCACAGAGGATTTTTCCGGAAGTGAAACTGTCCTGTATGTGATAGTATAGTGATGCACACATGTTATTATACAATTGTCCAAAACTATAAAATGTACAATACTAAGAGTGAATGCTAATATAACAGTGGACTTTGGTGATTATGGTGAGTCAGTGAAGGTCCATCAGTTGTAACAAACGCACCACCCTAGTGTGGAATATTGATAGTAGGGGAGGCTGTGCATGTGTAGAGGCTAGGGGTATATGGGAAATCTCTGTGCCTTTTTTTCAATTTTGCTATGAACCTAAAAAATTGTCTATGAAAAAATTAAAAATAAATTAAATTCTGACATCTGCTGCAACACTGATGAACCTTAAAGATGCTATGCAAAGTGAAATAAACCAGACACAAAAGGACAAATGTTGTATAATTCCAAATAAGGACACATTCTGAGGTTCTGGGTGGACATCACTTTTGGAGAGACAAAACCCTCTCCATCTCCTACCTCTGTGACCTCACTTTCTATTGCTTTTTTTTTTTTTTCTTTTTGAGACGGAGTCTCCCTCTGTCTCCCAGGCTGGAGTGAGTAGCAGGATCCCGGCTCACTGCAAGCTCCGCCTCCTGGGTTCACGCCATTCTCCTGCCTCAGCCTCCCGAGTAGCTGGGACCACAGGCGCCGCCCCCACACCCAGCTAATTTATTTTTGTATTTTTAGTAGAGGCGGGGTTTCACCGTGTTAGCCAGGATGGTCTCGATCTCCTGACCTCGTGATCTGCCTGCCTCGGCCTCCCAAAGTGCTGGGATTACAAGCGTGAACCACCGCGCCCGGCCTCTATTACTGTATTATGGTCACTTGATTTCAGCTTGGCTGTTTTTTGCCCTTCCTTTAACATACTAAGCAAGCTCTTGCTTCAAGGATTTCATGCCTGTTTATATTCTTTCCTCAATTCTTGAGTTACATGTCACCTTCTCAGTGAAGACTTGTCTGATTAATAACAGTTGCACACCTGCTCAACTCTCCTGATTCTCTTTCCATGTTTTATTATCAGGATTTTTATTTTTGTACATTGCTTGGTTAATAGAGTAAGTGAGAAAAAATCAATCATTCATATAGATACCCAAAAGACAGTTGATAAAATTCAACATCAAACTTCTCATTCAAAACTTAGCTAACATACGTTTCATTCCACAACAAATAGATATACTTATTTAGCATATTATAAAAACACGCAAAAATGCATAACTGACCTAGCAGAAATAAAGTGTAATCTCCAGGAACCAGAAAAAGGAGGGAATCTGTAGCCCAAAAGCAAGCCAGCAAGTTAATGATTCAGTCGTTCAAAGGGATATTTCAGACATGGACATAAGCCCTTTTTCTGTGCTTTTATAATTATACTGTATTCTTGAGAAATTTTAAGCCTAGAGGAAGAGGAAGACGTGCAATTAGCAATACTACAAAACATTAGTCTCTAAACCAAGTGCAAGTTGTAATGGCAAATTCCCTGCTCTCCGAAGGCAGGCAATATATTATGTAGCCGTGGCTGTTTAAGCAGCAGGCAATGGAGGGAACAGAGAGGCAAGCTGAAGAGGGTGGCCGATATAAGATATTTAAAGTAAAAATGGGAAACAGTTAAAAATGGGAAACAAATCAGTGTTATCTGTAGTTGAATGAATGTCTGGATGGCTTTGACTTCTAAAGACCTAATTACAATAGCATAGGGAAACTCATCGTTTCTTGATGGTTTGTCACTGTCAGTCCTGTTCAACGTGTGTACCAACCTCAGAGAGCAAATGAGGGCTCCTTCCACTATGCTGCGTCCCCCCCCCCCCACCCTCCTCATGTCAATTATCTAATTAAAATCCATGTTCTCTAAGTTCCCTCACAAACCCAAATTCCTGGGCAAACCACATGACAATGGAATACAAACAATATCTCTTGCCTGTTTATTTTTTTGTTTGTTTGTTTGTTTGTTTTTGAGACGGAGTCTCGCTCTGTCGCCCAGACGGGAGTGCAGTGGCCGGATCTCAGCTCACTGCAAGCTCCGCCTCCCGGGTTCACGCCATTCTCCGGCCTCAGCCTCCCGAGTAGCTGGGACTACAGGCGCCGCCACCTCGCCCGGCTAGTTTTTTGTATTTTTTAATAGAGACGGGGTTTCACCGTGTTAGCCAGGATGGTCTCGATCTCCTGACCTCGTGATCCGCCCGTCTCGGCCTCCCAAAGTGCTGGGATTACAGGCTTGAGCCACCGCGCCCGGCCTCTCTTGCCTGTTTAAAACATGGTATGAACCCTTCAGTATTTAGAAAAATAGGTACCCTGATTTATTTACTTAACATCACAGGTGTTTTTCAAATTATTTAACGTTTATTTAAAATCTATGTATGCCAGGTCTATTCCAAATGAGGGATAAAATGGCAGAACGAAAAGGAGAGGTGAAGACAGCCACTGGCCAAAGTGACCAGAGTGTATGACAAGAATTATGAAGGCAATTAGTAGAGATCATTATCACAGAAAAAGAGCAGTACCGGTGGCCTGTAATCCTCTTAGATAAGAGTTGTCAGGAGAGGCCTGAAGTTGACCAAAAAAAGGAAACAAAAAATCTATGTTCAAGGTTGGTTTAGGTCTTGTTTTCACATAAGGTCAATATGGCATTTTAGTATATTTGAATTCACTTGGTTGTTCAGTGTTTAATGTTGTTATTAAATGGTCCTAATTACAACTCGTAAACTTAGCACAATTCTATCTATAATTTAAATGATGTTTTTGAACGTGATTATTTGTCATCTGAAAAATTACACCTGCTAAAATTGCTCATAATTTTTTTAAAAAATAAAACAGACTACCAGAAGATTTCTACCCAATATTATAATGCATTCTAAAACCATCTTATATAAGCAGAGTGGTGCTGGTAGAAATAAGTCAATGAAGCAAAAATCCTTGAAAGTTATCCAAATTACTGAGACATTTTACAAATTTATTTTTATTTTTTATCTTATTATTATAATTATGTTTATTTTACTTTAAGTTCTAGGATACATGTGCAGAATGTGCTCGTTTGTTACATAGGTATATGTGTGCCATGGTGGTTTGCTGCACCTGTGCACCTGTCACCTAGGATTTAAGCCTCGCATACATTAGGTGTTTGTGCTGATGCTCTCCCTCTCCCCACCCCGCCGACAGGCCTGGGTGTGTGGTGTTCCCCTTGCTGTGTCCCTGTGTACTCATTGTTCAGCTCCCACTTATGAGTGAGAAAATTCAGTGCTTGGTTTTCTGTTCCTGTGTTAGTTTGCTGAGAATAATGGCTTCCAGCTTCATCCATGTCCCTGCAAAGAAAATGATATCATTCCTTTTTAGGGTGCGTAGTATTCCGTGGTGTAGATGTACCACATTTTCTTTACGCAGTCTATCAATGATGGGCATTTGGGTTGGTTCGATTGCTTTGCTATTGTGAATAGTGCTGCAATAAACATACGTGTGCATGTATCTTTATAATAGAATGATCTGTATTCCTTTGGGTATATACCTAGTAATGCAACTGCTGGGTCAAATGGTATTTCTGGTTCTAGATACTTGAGGAATCACCACACTGTCTTCCACAATGCTTGAACTAATTTACATTCCCACCAACAGTGTAAAATCATTCCTGTTTCTCCACAGGGTCTCCAGCATCTGTTGTTTCTTGACTTTTTAATAATTGCCATTCTGACTGGCGTGAGATGGTTTCTCACTGTGGTTTTGATTTGCATTTCTCTAATGATCAGTGATGCTAAGCTTTTGTTGGCCACATAAGTGTCTTCTTTTGAGAAGTATCTGTTCATGTCCTTTGCCCACTTTTTGATGTGTTTTTTGAACTGTAAATTTGTTTAAGTTCCTTGTAAAATCTGATTAGACCTTTGTCAGATGGATATATTGCAAAAATTTTCTCCCATTCTGTAGGGTTCCTGTTTACTCTGATGATAGTTTGTTTTGCTGTGCAGAAGCTGTTTAGTTTAATTAGATCCAGTCTGTTAATTTTAACTTTTGTTGCAATTGCTTTTGGAAATTTCATCATAAGATCTTTGCCCTCGCCTATGTCCTGAATGGTATTGCCTGGGTTTTCTTCTGAGGTTTTTATAGTTTTGGGTTTTACATTTAGGACTTTAATCCATCTTGAGTTAATTTTTGTATAAGGTGTAAGGAAGGGGTTCCGTTTCTGTTTTCTACATATGGCTAGCCAGTTTTCCCAGCACCATTTATTAAATAGGGAATCCTGTCCCCATTGCTTGTTTTTGTCAGGTTTGTCAAAGAGCGGATGGTTGTAGATGTGTGATGTTATTACTGAGATCTCTATTCTGTTCATTGATCTATATGTCTGTTCTGGTACCAGTACCACGCTGTTTTCATTTATAGTTTGAAGTCAGGTAGCATGATGCCTCCAGCTTTGCTCTTTTTGCTTAGGATTGTCTTGGCTCTACGGGCTCTTTTTTGGTTCCATATGAATTTTAAAGTACTTTTTTTTCTAATTCTGTGAAGAATGTCAATGGTAGTTTGATGGAAATAGTGTTGAATCTATAAATTACTTTAGGCAGTATGGCCATTTTCATGATATTGATTCTTCCTATCCACAAGGATAGAGTAGTGTTCCGTTTGTTTGTGTCCTCTCTTATTTCCTTGAGCAATGGTTTGTAGTTCTCCTTGAAGAGGTCCTTCACGTCTCTTGTAAGATGTATGCCTAGGTGTTTTATTCTCTTTATAGCAGTTATGAAAAGGAGTCCATTCATGATTTGGCTCTTAGCTTGTCTATTGTTGATGTATAGGAACGCCTGTGACTTTTGCACTTTGATTTTGTATCCTGAGACTTTGCCGAAGTTGCTTATTAGCTTAAGGTGCTTTTGGGCTGAGATGATGGAGTTTTCTAAATATAAGATCGTGTCATCTGTAAACAGAGACAACTTGACTTCCTCTCTTCCTAATTGAATACCCTTTATTTCTTTCTCTTGCCTGATTGCCCTGGCCAGAACTTCCAATACTATGTTGAATAGGAGAGGTGAGAGATGCCATGAGTGGTGAAAGATGTCATCCTTGTCTTGTGCTGGTTTTCAAAGGGAATAATGGTTTTCAAAGGGAATGCTTCCAGCTTTTGCCCATTGAGTATGCTCTTGACTGTGGGTTTGTCATAAATAGCTCTTACCATTTTGAGATATATTTCATCAATAACTAGTTTATTGAGAGTTTTTAACACGAAGCAATGTTGAATTTTATCGAAGGCCTTTTCTGCGTCTATAGAGATAATCATGTGGGTTTTGTCATTGGTTCTGTTTATGTGATGAATTATGTTTATTGATTTGCATATGTTGAACCAGACTTCAATCCCAGGGATGAAGCCGACTTGATCATGATGGATAAGCTTTTTGATGTGCTACTGGATTCAGCTTACCAGTATTTTATTGAGGATTTCGCATAGGTGTTCATCAGGGGTATTGACCTGAAGTTATCTTTTATTGTTGTGTCTTTGCCAGGCTTTGGTATCAGGATGATGTGCTGGCCTCATAAAATGAGGAGCCCCTCCTTTTCAATTGTTTGGAATAGTTTCAGAAGGAATGGTACCAGCTCCTCTTTGTACCTCTGATAGAATTCAGCTGTGAATCTGGCTGGTCCTGGGCTTTTTTTCGGTTGGTAGGCTATTTATTACTGCCTCAATTTCAGAACTGGTTATTGGTATAGTCATGGATTTGACTTCTTCCTAGTTTAGTCTTGAGAGGGTGTATGTGTCCAGGAATTTATTCATTTCTTCTAGATTTTCTAGTTTATTTGCAAAGAGGTGTTTATGGGATTCTCTGATGGTAGTTTGTATTTCTGTGGGATCAGTGGTGATATCCCCATTATCATTTTTTATTGTATCTATTTGATTCTTCTCTCTTTTCTTCTTAATAGTCTAGCTAGTGGTCTATCTATTTTATTAAGTTTTTCAAAAAAAACTATCTCCTGGATTCATTGATTCTTTGAAGGGATTTTCATGTCTCTGAGTCCTTCAGTTCTGCTCTGATCTTAGTTATTTCTTGTCTTCTGCTAGCTTTTGAATCTGTTTGCTCTTGCTTCTCTAGTTCTTCTAATTG
Organism: Theropithecus gelada; assembly: GCF_003255815.1. Classification (NCBI taxonomy): domain Eukaryota; kingdom Metazoa; phylum Chordata; class Mammalia; order Primates; family Cercopithecidae; genus Theropithecus; species Theropithecus gelada. The sequence continues at coordinate 55,327,960 of NC_037685.1, forward strand.
TGAGGTTAGGATGCTGATTTGAAATCTTTCTAGCTTTCTGATATGGACGTTTAGTGCTATAAATATCCCTCTTAACATTGCTTTAGCTGTGTCCCAAAAATTCTAGTATATTGCCTCCTTGTTCTCATTGTTTTCAAAGAATTTCTTGATTTCTGCCTTAATTTCACTGTTTACCCAGGAGTCATTCAGGAGCAGGTTGTTCAATTTCCATGTAGCTGTGTGGTTTTGAGCGAGTTTCTTAATCCTGAATGCTATTGAATGTACTGTGATCTGAGAGACTGCTTATTATGATTTCAGTTCTTTTGCATTTGCTGAGGAGTATTTTACTTCCAATTATGTGGTCAATTTTAGAGTAAGTGCCATGTGGCACTGATAAGAATGTATATTCTGTGGTTTTGGGGTAGAAAGTTCTGTAGATATCTATTAGGTCCACCTGATCCAGAGCTGAGTTCAAGTCTTGAATATCCTTGTTAAATTTCTGTCTCGTTGATCTGTCTAATATTGATAGTGGGGTATTAAAGTCTCCCACTATTATTGTGTGGGAGTCTAACTCTGTGTAGGTTAAGAACTTGTTTTATGAATCTGGGTGCTCCTGTAGTGGGTGCATATATATTTAGGATAGTTAGCTCTTCTTGTTGTATTGATCCCTTTACCATTACGAATACATTGCTTTGTCTTTTTGGATCTTGTTGGCTTAAAATCTGTTTTGTCACAGAGTAGGTTTGCCACCCCTGCTTTTTTCTGCTTTCCATTTGCTTGATAAATATTCCTCCATCCCTTTACTGTGAACCTATGTGTGTCTTTGCATGTCAGATGGGTCTCTTGAATATAGCACACAGTTGGGACTTGACTCTTTATCCAATTTGCCAGTCTATGTCTTTTAATTGGGGCATTTAGCCCATTTACATTTAAGTTTAATATTGTTATGTGTGAATTTGATGCTGTCATCATGGTGCTAGCTGGTTATTTTGCACACTAGTTGATGCAGTTTCTTCATAGTGTCATTGGTCTTTATATTTTGCTGTGTTTTTGCAGTGGCTCGTACCAGTTTTTCCTTTCCATATTTGGAGCTTCCTTCAGGAGCTTTTGCAAGGGAGGCCTGGTGGTGACAAATTCCCTCAGCATTTGCTTGCCTGAAAAGGATTTTATTTCTCCTTCACTTATGAAGCTTAGTTTGGGCAGATATATGAAATTCTTTTAAGAGTGTTGAATATTGGTCCCCATTCTCTTTTGACTTGCAAGGTTTCTGCTGAGATATCTGCTGTTAGCCTGATGGGCTTCCTATTGTAGGTGACCTGGCCTTTCTCTCTGGCTGCCCTTAACATTTCTTCTTTCATTTCAACCTTGTAGTATCTGATGATTATGTGTCTTGGGGTTGATCTTCTCGTGGAGTATCTTAATGCGGTTCTCTGCATTTCCTGAATTTGAATTTTGGCCTGTCTTACTAGGTTGGGGAAGTTCTCCTGGATAATATCCTGAAGTGTGTTTTCCAACTTGGTTCCATGCTCTCCCTCTCTTTCAGGTACTATAATCAGTCATAAGTTCAGTCTTTTGACATAGTCCCATATTTCTCGGAGGTTTTGTTTGTTCATTTTCATTCTTTTTTCTCTAATCTTGTCTGCCTGCATTATTTCAGCAAGATAGTCTTCAATCTTGATAACCTTTCTTCCTCTTGATCGATTCAGCTATTGATACTTGTGTATGCTTCACAAAGTTCTAGTGCTGTTTTTCAGCTCCATCAGGTCATTTATGTTCCTCTCTAAACTGATTATTCTAGTTAGCAGTGGCTGTAACCTTCTTTTACGAAGGTTCTTAACTTCTTTGCATTGGGTTAGATCATGCCCCTTTTCTTCAGCAAAGTTTGCTAATACTCACCTTCTGAAGCCCTACTTCAGTCAATTCATCCATCTCATCCTCTGTCCAGTTCTGCACCCTTGCTGGAAGGCTGTTGTGATCATTTTGAGAAGAGATGTTTAACATTTTTTCATTGATTCTTTCTCATCTTCATGAGTTTGTCTGGTTTTGATGTTTGAGGCTGCTCACCTTGCATGAGGTTTTTGTGGGGCATTTTTTGTTGACGTTATTGTTGTCCCTTTCTGTTTGCTTGTTTTTCTTTCAATAGTCAGGTCTCTCCTCTGTAGGGCTGCTGCTGTTTTCTGGGAGTTCACTTCAGGTCCTATTCATCTGGTTCACTCGTATGCCTGGAGATGTCACTAAAGGGACTGGAGAACAGCAAAGATGGGTGCCTGCTCCTTCCTCTTGGATCTCTGACCTTGAGGGTCACTGACCTGATGTCAGTTGGAACACTCCTATACAGGGTGTCTGGCAACCCCTGTTGGGGAGGTCTCACCCAATTGGGTGGCACAGGAAGCAGGACCCATTTAACTAAGCACTTTGGCTGTCCCTTGGTGGAGGGGGTGTGCTGCACTGAGGGAAAACCCACTCATCTGGGCTGCCAGGATTCCACAGAGCTAGCAGGAGGAAAGACTAAGTCTGCTGGTCCACAGAGGCTGCAGCCACTCCTCCCTCTAGGGTCTCAGGCCCAGGGAGATCAGAGTTCTGTCCCTGAACCCCTCACTGGAGTTGTTGAAGTTCCCACAGAGAGGCCCCACCTAGTGAGGAGGAATGGGTCAGGGGCCAGTCTGAAGAAGCAATCTGGCTGTGGTCTGCCACAGCCGGTGTGCTGGGCTGCGGGGAATACCTCTTGGGGCCAAGCTGTCCAGCCTCCCTGACTCCAGCAGGGGAAAAGCATGGCCTGGAGGTATAGTGATGGCTGGTCTTACAAATTGAAAAGGTGGAAATGGTTATATCTATGTGCTGTGCTAATCATAGTTTTCTACAATTTTCTCTATTTTCTGATACAGGTTGAGTATCTCTAATTCAAAAATTTTCAATTCAAAATGCTTCAAAATCTGAAACTCTTTAATCACCCACAAGTGCAAAATTTCACACATTAGTGCTTAACACGAACTGTTTCATGCAGAAAATCAGAAAATTATTTAAAATACTGTATAAAATTACCTTCAGGCTATGTGTATAAGGCGCATATAAAACATAAATGAATTTTGTGTTCAGACTTGGGTCATCTCCCCAAGATATCTTATTTTATAATCACACACACACACGTGCACACACACACATACACACACACACACACACATACGTGTGTGTATATATATATAGACTCATACGCACACATATATATACACACACACATATATATCAATTTTCCAAAATTAAAAAAAAAATAAAAGTCAGAAACACCTTCTAGTCTCAAGCATTTTGGATAAGGGATACTCAACCCATAGTTTGTAGATTGCATCAAGGGGCTTCCTTGAATATGGCTTTCAACTGGGGTTCCACAAATAAGAAGTATGAACATGAAATCAAGGGTCAGAGGGAGACGGTGAGTTTGGGGTATTTATTCTGCCTGCTGTCTTCCTGCTAGGTTGCTAAAACTTGGTCCTGTCCCTCTGCCGAAAGCCACAGCTCCTATTAGGTGGCACACTCTTAGCTACACTTTCACTGTTCTGGCATCACTGATTCCCCTCCCTGTGCCCCATCAGGACGTGCATGAGGACCTACTGTTGCTAGCGTCAGGGTACTGCACTAACCTTTAGTTTCCCTTACTTCTTTGCAAATGGCACTTTTATTAAACTTCTGTCAATTTCTCATGTGATTGTACCATCTGTGTCTTATTAGGATTTCTAATTGATATAGTACGTTTCAGCAGAAAGTTCCTCCAAAAATAACCCTTAAAATGGGATTCTAAATTGAGTTTCTTACAGGATCAATGAAGATAGGGATAATCTCATTGCTGGGTGGGATGAGACGCTGCTAATTCATGGCATGCAGTGACGTTGATTATTCATAGAAGCACTTCCATAGGAAGAAGTGCTGGTGGACATCAAGTCGTCAGGAGTTCGAGTGGCTATGGCAGTGAGTTGTTTTGGCAATAATGGTAATTACGGTAGAAAGGGCAGAGAGCTAATGCTGCTGACTGTAGAGATTGTACCCAAGGAAGAAGACACATCGACTGCCTTGAATGACTGGCTTCTAACGTGGTGGTGGTGGGAGGTAGACGTGTACTGTATTATGCCTGGGAAGGACCCCGTCACACTGGAGTTGCAATGACTGGTTTGTAACGTGGTGGTGGTGGGACATAGAAGTGTACTGTATTATGCCCGGGAAGGACTCCCTCACACTGGAGTTGCAGGGTTGCAGAGATGTGTTGCTCAACCCTGTAAGGTTGCTTAGGTGATGGTTTGGGAACAGATGAAGCAAAAGAGGGATCTTGAGATGTTGGAGGAAGACCACTGAGCACATGCAAATAAGCTGAGCTCTTCAAAACCCCTAATCCCTCAGATCCCCTTGCTGGTTAGAGCAGTTCCTCCACTTAATCGGAGGAAAGAAGTTTTTCCCAGACAAACCTCCGTCGGTAGCTGTTTGTGGGGTGATTGCCTGACAAGTGATGCCAGTTGTCTCCAGGAGTCGTCCACAATTCCTCCCTGAATGCAGGTTCATAGACTCATGTCCCGGAAGAATGCAGACTTGAGAGTATGAAGCCAAGTCCTGCTAAGAATTTCGGGACTTCCCAAGTTGTACCAGTAGGAATCGGCAGAGCAACGTGGAAATCTGTTCTTGGAAGGATAAACTCCAGGTGCTACATTACCTAAGATTTGGAATATAATGCATTGATGTAAGCCCTTGGGGGAAATTGAGTTGGCTTATGGTTGCCTGGACTTAATGGTGGCTTATGATCAATGAGGTGCAATGCTGGAACTCCCTGACGCACCGTGGAGAAAGATGTCTGAGGACTCAGGAAGTGGAAGGTGTTGGATTGGATGGATTATGTGCATGCTTCTCAATTCCCCTATCAGTTTCTAAAAAGGCTCGGAAAGCACTCCCTTCTCACCACTAAGAAAAGTGTTAGGAGGAGGGGGAACAAAAGCTCTGTGGTGGCGCCCTCTCCACGCCGGAGGGGATGCTGGAGGATTAAGCCAGATGCACACTATGATCTCTTTGAGAATAACACATTCTGGTTAGAAGTCAGAGCCCAAGTGGTGCAATTACCACAGTAAGCCCCAGGGATGGGCTCCTAATCTGACATTTTGATACACAGCGTTCTGTAGTGGTAAAATAGTTGGACGACCTACCAAGCTGTTGCTTAACACACATGGTTTTGAGCTGTGATGGGCAGAAACATTATTTGAGGCACTACGTAGAAAATTCACATGGTCTTACCTGGTCCTGAGTGGCCACAGTTGAAACACAGAGCACCTGGAATGAGAAGGAAGGCAGACCCCGGCCCCTGGGAGGAAGAGCCCTCGGTGCAGGTACAGGTAGATACGTTCTGAAGCTTCTTGGCACCTTTCCTGGAGGAATCTGCTGCCATTTGCCATGATGCACTGGGGAAAGGGAATAGCAGGTCTTTCTGGGGGTTATTTTTATGGGACTTAAAGGGACAGAAACTCCTGGAGACCCACAAAACGACTGTGGCTCCCCAGTCAGCATGGAGTCTTGGCCTCAGTTAACTTATCTCTGAATGCAGCGTGCCTGTAGCCCCATCTCTGACATAATGTTATCTGAAAGGCCCTGATTGTCCTGATGTGCCACTGAACATCGCAGTGGTCCATTCTCTGCATGACAATTTGCTAAGTGAACACAGGCCTAAGACGTCCATCAAACATGATGGTAGGAGCTAAGACACTTGCACTCTCTGTTCTCTGAAAGGGTGTTTTCCACACCACCTCGCCCTCCAAATAGCTGTATGGCAAACTCCTGGCTGTCATGAGCCGTGCAAGTTTAGAGATAATCAGGTCCATGCATGTTTGTGTCTTTTTGCAATGCCAGGCTTTTTTTTTTTTTTTTTTTTTATGCTATTTCTATCACAAAAGCCATGAGCTACAGTGGAGTTCCCAAGGAGGCAGTTCTCTTTAATCCTTCCCATTTACTTGGTAGACAGAGCCTTGGGCTCACAGGCTCAAGTCACTGCACAGGTCAGTCAATAATGCAAACCATATATAATAATGTACTTAATACACAAATGTTACAGGTTAAACATTCAACAACAAAGTCACATTTAACATCAAGAGGAAAAAGAGATAGGAGAAAGGGTTAGTGAATCAGTCCAGGGAGTGAGGAAGACAAAAGGAGTCCTGGTCTAGGCCAGGTAGGGGGTCCCGGATCTAGTAAGGAAGAATTGTTAATGGGGCAGACCCTTCTGTGGCAGGTGCTGAGTTCTTATCATGAGTGACTGCAAGATGGTATCAGTTAAGGGAACCATTTCGAGCTGCTGGAGGCCTGCTCTTTTACAGTCAGAGTCCTCTGGTGAGTACTCATAGTAGAAAAGTCTGCTGGTTGGTGTCCTTATCTGGTTGGATGCAGTCTTTTTTTCAAATTTGTTTATTAAGCAAAACATCATACTCTTGTTGGCAAAGTGCTATGAGATATAAAATGGACTCTTTTCTAAGATGAAGTTAGTTATTTCAAGGGGACTGTATATCCTCACCTTCATTAAGTCTTTACTTGAATATTTCTTTTCCAAAAACATTTCCCTAACTAGCCTATTTAAAACCCTATTTCATATTACATGCATATAAGTGGAGGCTCATGTAGGGATGGGAAAGGGGGAAAATATTAAAATGAGATTAGAGAGAGGCTTTGTGTGAACTGATACCAATAGTACACTATAAATTGTGAAATATTGTTTACCTAATTTTTTTCATCTGAAGTCCGAGTAAGAAAAAATATGTTTAAAATAATCATGTGTTCTTGGACACAGGGCGGGGAACATCACACACCAGGGCCTGTCGTGGGTGGGGAGAAATACCTAATGTAAATGACGAGTTAATGGGTGCAGCACACCAACATGGCACATGTATACATGTGTAACAAACCTGCACGTTGTGCACATGTACCCTAGAACATAAAGTATAATAAAAATAAAATAATCATGTGTTCTCATTGTTCAACTCCCATTTATGAGTGAGAACATGTGGTGTTTGGTTTTCTGTTCCTGGGTTAGTTTGCTGAGATTGATGGCTTCTAGCTTCATCCACGTCCCTGCGCAGACACAGGGAGGAGAACATCACACTTTGGGGCCTGTCAGGGGTCAGGGCAAGGGAAGGGAGGGCATTAGGACAGATACTAAATGCATGCTGGGCTAAAAACCTAGATGACAGGTTGATGGGTGCAGCAAACCACCACGGCACATGTATACCTACGTAACAAACCTGCACGTTCTGCACATGGATCCCAGTACTTAAAATAAAAATAAATCCCACTAAAAATAATCAAACACTGTGTTATATAATTTTGTATAGTCTATTTTATACATGCATAGACACCTATATCATAGAATTATAAATATGTGCTTACAACCTTTAAGAACATTAATGTCTTTGGGAAAAGTGAGAAAGGAAGAAATAGCAGGTGACCATATCAGTAAATTAGGCATATTTACAGCAAATGTATGAAAATCTTAATATCTCTTCTGTCTTCATGGTGAATACATAGATACTTCATATAGTTTTCCATATCTTTATCTAAGTTTCATTAGGTTCTTCTTTTTTTAAGTAAGCCAAAAAGTAGTAGCAGATGAGACGGAAGAAACAGCGAGATGCAGCCGTCGGACGGCTCTGTCCTCCACTCCAGCAGGCATAGACTTTGTCCTAGGGGAAAAGGCAGGGTGCTGAAATGTTCTCCCAGTGGTGAGCGACAAACAGTGTCTCCATTTACAGGCATGAGTGTGTCTACCATGGAAGAGTGGAAGAGGGAGGCCTGTGGGGAGTGGAGGAGGGAGTCCCGTGGGGAGTGGAAGAGGGAGGCCCGTGGGGAGTGGAAGAGGGAGTCCCGTGGGGAGTGGAAGAGGGAGGCCTGTGGGGAGTGGAAGAGGGAGTCCTGTGGGAAGGCAGCGAGAATGAATGGCTGGGAGGTGCCGTCATTGGGAAGCAGAGAAAGAGCAAGTCAGAAACGGCATCCTCACACGTGTGTGTGTGGCGTGTCCTGGCATAATTCAGTCCAGGCGGGAGTGCTGCAGTGGTGGCATCTGCAGGCAGCCTGTGTCCCCGCTCCAGCAAAATGTGGAGTCGTTTCACCAAATTACATGTCCGTATCACAGAGCAAAATGGAATAGAGGACACTCATGAGAGTTCAGGAGATATCACTTTTCATTGTATCTAAATAATAAAAAAGTAATCCTGATTTGCAAGATTTGGGGATAATTTTTTTAAATTGCTGGTCAAAACCTACAAAATGTGTACTTACCATGTTCCCTCACAGTGGGGCAACACATGAATTGCAGTTTCTTCAAACTGCACACACCAAATTGAACTAGCTTTGAAAATAAATCTCTATGTACTTAATGCAAACCTTTTTTAAAAATCAAATCATCATCCTGGGGCTTGACTTACACATTCCTTTAAAGTAGAATAAAAATATAGCAGCTGGGCGCGGTGGCTCACGTCTGTAATCCCAGCACTTTGGGAGGCTGAAGTGGGTGGATCACGAGGTCAGGAGATCGAGACCATCCTGGCCAACACGGTGAAACCCCGTCTCTACTAAAAAAAAAAAAAATACAAAAATTAACCGAGCCTGGTGACGAAGGCCTGTAGTCCCAGCTACTTGGGAGGCTGAGGCAGGAGAATGGCATGAACCTGGGAAGCGGAGCTTGCAGTGGGCCGAGATCGCGCCACTGCACTCCAACCTGGGAGACAGAGCGAGACTCCGTCTCAAAAAAAAAAAATATATATATATATATATATATATATACACACACACACACACATATATAGCAAAACTATGCATATTTAGGAATACAGAAATTGTAATAAGTAATAGAAAAGTGAAATCAAAGCAGTGTCCCCACAGTTTCAAAGGATGGTTTTGGTAACGTAAAGTCAATAAATGTCAAGGAAAATACTGATTCATGCCATAATAATCACATGAAAGAGTCGGGCCAGTTTTCCGAAGTGGGCTGTGACATTCCCGTTTTTATAACACATTAGAAACCTTAATTCTATCTTTCTTGAATTTTATATATATACTTCACACAGATAGAAAATTTAATACATAGAAAGCATACATGTATATGTTTTTTAATTATCTAGAATGAACACAAATAGAAAATTTAATACATAGAAAGCATACATGTATATGTTTTTTAATTATCTACAATGATGATACACGCAAGAGCTTGGTTTATAATCTGTGCATATATAAAGACCAAAGATGTTGGTATAGTGTTTCAATTAACCCATGGGTCACCAAGGACAAACAAAAGTCTAGAGGGAAATGACAGAGATAAAGTGAATCCTTTACACCTCATTATATTTTGCTGGTGAAAATCAAATGCTCAAGGCTGACATCCTCTACAGGAACCTGTCTCTGTACTTCCTCCTCTGGAAGCACTATGGGTCAGCATATTTCATCATGCACCTCCCCCCACAAAAAAAGCAATAAACATCTTTGAAACATTAATTCATTCCTATGATTCGTAACTTTTTGAGTAGGAGGAAAGAAAAAGCATCACATTTTAAAAGTCTTATTTTTTGTCCCGAAGATCCCAAAGTTCACGTTATGTTTTCAGCATTTGGGAACAAATTCGAAACTCTGTAGGTCCTAAAGCATTTGGCTAATCTCTACTTGTACCTGAAGGCAGAGTAAGAAGTATGAGAAGAACACAAATAATTGATATTCACAAGTTGGTCCTCAGAGCCCCTCTATAGAGGCCCCTCCCACATGAGCCACTGCCGGGCAAAGCCACTGCCAGGCAAAGCCATTTTACAGGTATAAAATGATTCTTAGTGGTGATGGCTTTGTGTCTGTGTTCATATCACCAGCAGTGCCTGGCTGTGGTTTGAAAGCACCCAGTCTGCAGAGCTTTGAGAACCCACTTCTGATGCCCAGAACCTGGTGTCCCCATAGCAGGCACCTCTGGATCCAACCTCATGGGAAGCCATGGCTTAAAAGCAGGGAATCCCTCTTTGTGCTGGAGTGTCAGACGAGGAACACAGTGGCAAAAGGAGAATGGCACAGACTCAGACACTAGGCCAGCCACTGCCGTCACCCCAGGACAGAGTTGGGGGAATGGCACCTCTCCTGATGCTCTGTTCCTACCCTTCTCCCGTCTTCGGTACACAGGAGCAGCCCGTACCTTCTTCCGTTGAGCTGTATACTCTGAAGATCTGCCCTATGCTCAAGCTGTGCTGCCTAGATGAGCCCACAGAAACACGCCTTGTAGCCTCGACTTGTCTTCTCATCTCCTGGATGAACGTAACCAGACTTCTGCACACGGCAGTTGAGATGCTGGCTTCAGGTAAGCAGTGCCGTGTGCACGTCATTCCTTACGGGTTGATAACTGGCTCGATAGAAAGGCTCCTTGGTGGTTGTCACTCTTCCATGACATAAAACAGCATGTGCCAACTTGTTCCCTGCATCAACCTTGCAGAGCTGGCTCCCTAGCAGCCCCCTGGAACTCCTGTGACCCCCACAAGCAGTCTTTTTCAATCCTTTTTCATTGGAGAGGAGTCAAATTGGAAGTCTAAGGGAAGAGGCAAACGGGTTGTCTGAGTGGCTCTTTCATTTATTCTGTGTCTATTTGCATAGCAATATGTCTTTTCCACAAGTCAAACCGTCTTCTTTTCAAGGGAACAAAACCAAACAAAGCAAAATAACCCAAAACTTTAAAATCATCTAGAAGCCCAGTTGAGCATGAAATGGACGTTGGGAAGAACATCAATAATTGTAAGAAGTGTTGCAAATGATCCAGAACTGGCATGTGGATTAAGCTAAAACTATTAGTTTTCATTGTAAAACAGTCAACATCATTCTGTTCAAGCCTTTGTTTAGGCAATCCTTAACCAGGGTAACTGCAGCTTGAGCTTGCTGGGAGTTGACACGGCAGGTTGCGAAGGGTGGACGGTTTCCCGACGTCCCGGCGCTATGCTCTTGAGCTTTGAGCAGGAATGTGTGCAGCCCGCAATCCCACAGGAAGCAGGGGATCTGCAGAAACAGGAATTGAAAGGCAATTAGCTGGCATCAGACTGGCACAATCTGTTCAAGGGACTTGTCCGCCGGCATGGGGTCAGTGGGAGAGGGAGCTGAGCTGGTAACAGATCCTTCCTTCAGCCTCAGCAGTTCCCAGAGACACCGACATGTTCTTGCCAGGACTTAGGGCCAGCAGAGCAGAGGGCTGCAGTTTTCAATTTTTTTTTTTTTACCCATGCAGAGGATTTTTATATCCAGACAGGGAGGACCTACATTTTTATAAAGCAGTGTGCTTTGGGGATATTTATAATCAGTAATTTCCCTCCCTGCCTCTCCCCTGGTATGCTACATTAGATGAACAGTTACTATATTAGCCACAGTCCAGGCACAAGGAAAGGGAAAACATGCAAAAACAAGACTTACGCGAAAGAGAAAATAAGAGTCTACACAGACAGCAATGTGAATAGATTTCCACTTTGGAACTCCAGCTATTTCTGTTTCTGTTTTCGAAATCCAACTAGTATTTTTTCAAGTGAGCATACGTCATTCTTTGTATAGCATTACTATGTTATTCTGGGTAAAAGGCTTAAATGTACAAAAAAATACAACTCTAGGAAAGAGGGCAGGGATGTATTAATGAATTAGACAATCACAGAGCCTTCAAGCCATGATGCCTTAAGTATTCCTTCAGTGACTGAGGTTTGAATCTTCTAGTGCGTATTGCAGAGAGAAAGCTTTTAGACATCTCTTAGCAAAGGGGAACGAGTGTGCAAGTTTGAAATAAGTATTCATCAACTGGTATGTACTTTTATTCAGTATATATGGTTTTATATAGTAGGGCAAATAGAAGACAAAGAAGCAATGACTTAAGGACTGATTTGAATAGATAGCATTTATGGAATACATGTTGTACCTGTTTTCTACAAAATATAACCTCATTAACAAGGAATAGCAGAAATGAGGCAGTTAATCGTTACACGTGTACTGCACTCTTTTCCTCCATAATGACAATAAACAAACCTATGAATTTGAGAGCCTACTATGTGCCAGGCATAACCCACCCAACCATTATGTATAGAGATAAGATTCCCATTTTCTAGATGAGCGGGTTGAAGCTTTATATTAATTTTACCTGAACAAGTCCACCTGGAAAAATATCAGGTATGTTGTTGAATAAAAACTGTTTTTGTTGAAGAGTAGATATAGTTGGTTTGTAAGCACATGCATTAAAAATGTGAACTTTTACTTGTTTGGATTTTTGCACTCTGGAGAGCAAAGAGATAGAAGAAGAGACTTTTAAAAATCCTTTGAATTATATTTGCGTCTTATTTATTATAATACCATAAGGGGAAAAAAAGGAAGCTTAAAAGCAAATATAACAAGCTGAAGGGACGGCACATCACCAACAGGTTATTATTATAAAAGATGGGCTGGGCGCGGTGGCTCACACCTGTAACCCCACCACTTTGCAAGGCTGAGGCAGGCGGATCACTTGAGGTCAGGAGGTCAGGAGTTCAAGACCAGCCTGGCCAACATGGTGAAACCCCATCTCTACTAAAAATACAAAAATTAGCCAGGCGTGGTGAGATGCATCTGTAGTCCTAGCTACTCAGGAGGCTGAGGCGGGAGAATAGCTTGAGCCCGGGAAGCAGAGGTTGCAGTGAGCCAAGATTATGCCACTGCTCTCCAGCCTAGGCAACAGAGCAAGACTCTGTCTCAAAAAATAAAATAAAATAAAATAAAAATGACTACTGACCAATAGAGAAAAATTAGACTTTTTCCACCTCTGAAGTCAAACCAGGTAGCACCATAGGCAAATGCTTCATAATTTCCTCTGTTGTTGTTGATGTTTCTTTGTTATATTTTCCTGCTTTCAAACCTTTATCACATTTCTGCCTGCAATTCCTAATAGTTTTGGAACAAAAAGAAAATTTTCACTTTTGACATTTAAGTGAAAATGTTAGGTTGTAGACACTGATGAACTTCATTTCAAAAGGAGTGGCCGGTCCAATTCTGGTCATGAGCAAATAGAAATAACACCATGTCTGCATATCTCTCGGCCAGACAGGTTTTATGGCTCTAAAGGCTGTGATCCTTCTGAAGTATTCCCAGGAGGACAGCTTTTATCAGAGCATTGCATTAGTCATGGTTACTTTCAGAGGGAGCAAACTGCTTTCCAACACACAGAGTTTGGACAGAAAATAATCTCCTGCTTTCCCCCTTGATATTTTGTGAGATTGTTACTGGCACAAATATATTCCAAGTTACCAAAGCAAAGGGCGGAAATAGATGAGATGTTTACAAGGATTCCAAAATTTGGGGTGGAAATTCTTAGTGAAAATGCCTTTGAAGATAAGAGAAGATACAAGCCAAAATCCTTGACAACTCAGGGTCAAACTACTTTCAGAGATGCCACTGAAAGGTCGCAAGACCACAGCCACGGCCATGGTGAGTGCAGAGCTGTCTAAACAGCACATTTGAACCTTCTGAGAGGATGAATTCACCTTTCCCTGCTCTCTCCACATTGATTTCAGGTTGCTGTATTTGCTAACTTCTTTTGGTTTTATCATCAGTGTATGGATTCAGTCCCCCAAGGAGAGTTTAGTAAGAATAAGAAGGAAACTTGCTACTAGGGCCTTCTCTCCCCTTTTGGATTCAGGACGTCAGTGAGCTACAGGGAGTAGATCCCAGTTGACTTCTGGCTCAGGAATTTATTAACTGGATGGCCTTCACCTGCCTAGCACTCCCTTTTCTCACAGTGAAATCAAGGGGCTTGAACTGGATCAGAAGAGACAAATAATTTTCTTCAGTTTAGGAAATGCTTTATGAAACATTGCAAATGGGATTTAATTAAATGAAAGATCTTCTGTACAGAGGAGGAAACAATCAACAGAGTTGACAGACAATGTGCAGAATGGAAAAAAATATTTGCAAACTGTGCACAGGGGACGAATATCCAGAATTTACAAGGAACTCAAACAACAACAACAAACAACAATAAATAATCCCATGAAAAGTGGGCAAAGGAAATGAATAAACATTTTTCAAAAGAGGACAAAATGGCCAAAAGGCGTATGACAAAATGCTCATCATCACTAACCATGAGAGAAATGCGAAGTAAAACCACAATGAGGCATCATCTTACTCCAGTCAGAATGGCTGTTAATGAAAAGACAAAAAATAACAGATGCTAGCGAGGACACGGGTAAAAGGGAACTCATATACACTGTGAGAAGGAATGCAAATCAGTTCAGTTTCTATGAAGACAGCATGGAAATTTCTCAAAGAACTAAAGATAGAACAATCATTTGATCCAGCAATCCCACTTGTGGGTATCAACCCAGAAGAAAAGAAATCACGTCAAAAACATACCTGCACTTGCATGTTTATCGCAGCACAATTCACAATACACAATTCACAATAACAAAGATATGGAATCAACCTAAGTGTCCATCAATGAATGACTAGATAAGCAAAATTATACATACATATATATATGTATGTACACACACACACACACAATAGGAAACTATTCAGCCATGAAAAAGAATAAAACTTTGTCTTCTGCAGCAACATGGATGGAATCAGAGGCCATTATCTTAAGTGAAACAACTCAGAAACAGACAGACAAATATGGAATACTCTCACTTATAAGTGGGAGCTAAATGATGTGTACACATGGACATAAGAGTGTGGAATGATAGACGGTGGATACTCACAAGGGTGGGGAGATGGCGGAGAGTAAGGAATGAGAATTACTTAAGAAGTACAAAGTATGTTAGTCCAGTGATGTGCCCACTAAAATCTCTGGCTTCATCACTGTACAGTATATCCATGTAACAAAATTGCATTTTGACTCCATACATTTATACAAATAAAAAATTTTTAAAAAGAAAATGCCATCATTTAGAATAAACAAAGATAAGGCATACACTTATTAAAGCATTTTTTCTCTGAATCAGCCTGCAAGGACTTGGAGGAAAAGCAAGGCTCATAGAATGAAAAAGTCTGAGCTCTTTCAATGCTCCCAGCAAATGCTTCTCTATTCCACTGCCTTCCACTCAAGTGTGGTTCAGATTTAAAATCATTCCTTAGAGCTTTTCTTGCTTAACACCCAGGAAAAGTTTCCTCTCTGACAACGTGCTTTACATATTAAAATATATTTTGTCACTATGTCACCTATTATATTTCCAGCCTGATATATCTGGTAGGATGTCTGAAGATGTTAATTACAGTGATAATAGACATGGAAAATATATGATTTGTGAATTTTGATTTTAGACATAATAGAGAAATAAAGTCAGATATTCCAATAAACCATCAAGGTAGCCTTTGTTTATCCTAAACCCAAACTGAAGAGGGAATTGCTGGTGAGACTTTGAGTAGCCCATGGATGCCAAGTCATTCACTGTCATAATTGGTGGAAATGTAAGCTGTTTGAGACTTACAATAAGCTCTCATGTTTATTTGGCCCTTTAAAGACCATACTATAAGGCTTCACATTTCTTTCATTTGCCAGAGGAGGTTCACACCCATTTTATGAATGAAAAGTAAGTGGAGGAAGGAAAGATTAATTGATTGGCCTACATTCGCTCATTAAGTTTGTTAATGGTACTCAGGATGAAAATTGTAAGTCACCTGAAAGTAGGATTTTATCGTGCTTATCTCTACACCAGTGTTTTTCTCAATAATCTGGCTAGGGCCTATAATAAGAACATTTTACAAGTGACCTAATAAAGATTCACACCCACAGAACTCAAAAAAGAATTTCATGGAACAAATTTTAGTCTTTTTTCTTTTTTTTTTCTTCTTCTCCTGCTTCTCCTCCTCCTCCTCCTCCTCCTCCTCATTCTCCTTCTTCTTCCTTTTGTTGTTTGTTTGTTCTCTCTCACTCTCTTTTTCCTTTTTGGCGCAATTTCAGTTACTTTTTATTTAAAACCGTAATATTTATTTGGACTCATTAATTGATTTCCCAACCCTCTAAGATGTCAGGTACTCAGATGGAAAAATACCCCTTTAAATTGTAGGCCCTCACAGGCCTTTTTGGTAGCAGTCTTGTTCTGCTATGAAGTTTTAGAAAAATAAAGCAATAAGAATGATGTTGTCAATATAAGTTTGGCAGCAGAACTTTGTAAGGAAAAACTCTCTTTTGTCTGACAACAAATTCCTACTACTATTTTGGATGGGAGTCCCACTGCTTCCTCACCCCAGCCACCTTTCTTTTTTGAAACAATGATGATACTGTCTCAACAATAATTTTTGTTTTTTAACACTTCTATTTAGACATAATTAAACAGTTGCCAATTTTGTATAAGGTCTCTAAATTTTATTTGTTGTTGTTAAAACTTTTGGTTAGTATTGAAATGGTGTTGTCTGTGGATATTTTTAGGTACTTGAAGTCTTGCTGCCTGAGAGCAACTAAACACAACCGTAGTATCTCCCTGCTGCTGCTAGCGTGGGACCCTCACACACCTCTAGTTCATAAACGTGTCTTGAAAAGCCTGACTTTGCCAAAAGAATATACTGTTCTTTTTTTTTTCTTCAACTTTTATTTTAAGTTCAGTGGTACATGTGCAGGATATGTAGCTTTGTTACATGGGCAAACATGTGCCATGGTGGTTTGCTGCACAGATCATCCCATCACCTAGGTATTAAGCCCAGCATCCATTAGCTATTCTTCCTGAGGCTCTCCCTCCTCCCACCTCCACCCTCTGACAGGACCCAGTGTGTGTTGTTCCGCACGTGTGCACATGTGTTCTCAAGAATGTACTGTTCTTTCAATCAGTTGGAAATAATTATTTTTTAATTCAGAAAAGCGAATTTTCCTAAGAAATATTCAATATGGTGAGGTTTACACAGTTTTTTTACTGTTGTTACAGACCCCTGTTTAAATCTGTTGAAAGTTCTAAATCAGGGCTATCCAAAAAATTAGACACTAGTCCATGTGGCTCATGAGCCTTTGAGATGTGGTTAGTGTGACGCCGGGAATGAATTTTTCAATTTGATTTTATTATGGTTTATTTATATTTAAATTTGATACTCGACGAGTAACTGGAAAATCTTTAAGTATATTTGGAACAACGTGAGTATCTGACTGTACTTTTTATAAAACAAAAATACAGATCAAGTATTTACAATGAAAATGTGGCATTTGAATTGAGATGCACTGTAAATAGAATTCACTCTGATTTCAGAGACTTAGAAAAACAGCGCAAAATCGTTGACTAATAATTACGTGCTGATTTCACAATGAAGTGATATTTTGAATATGTTAAGTTAAATAAGGCAGTGGTCCACAACCTTTTTGGCACCAGGGACCGGTTCCAGGGAAGACCATTTTTTTCCACAGACTGGGCGGAAGGCGTATGGTTTTGGGAGGAAACTGCTTCACCTCAGATCATCAGGTATTAGGTACATTCTCAGAGACAGTGTGCAACCTAGATCCCTTGCTTGTGCAGTTCACAATTCGGTTCTTGCTCCTATGAGAATCTAACGTGGCCGCTGATCTGACAGGAGGCAGAGCTCAGGCGGTCGTGCTCACTCACCCACCACCCACCTCCTGCTGTGAGGCCTGGTTTCTAACAGGCCACGGGCTGGTACTGGCCCACAACCCGGGGGCTGAGGACCCCCTGAAATAAGGTATGTAATTAAAATAAACTTGACAGTTTCTTTTAACTTTCGCTGTAGCTGCTAGACAACTGAAATTACATACACTGCCCATATGATATATTCACTGGACAGTGCTGATCTCAACCTTTCCCTCTTCCCAGTCTCCACACGTGCCCAAACATCAAAACGATGCCTACAAATTCAGGATGAGTAGACTCTCTGAAGCATAATCGTAAGTTCCTGTCCAGTCATCTCAAGTAAAAAGCCGTCAATGTATTATTATCATCTCTATTGTACAGAAGTGGAAACTGGATCTCTGGAAAGTTTAGTGACTTGCTGTAGGTCAGCTAGTAAGTGCCAAAGCTGGAGTAAATCCAGGTTTAATTACTTCCATTAATTTCCTCTTTATTGGCACTTGCATACATAAATTCCCATTTTACCTACATGTATTCATTATCAACTTTTCAAGTTAGTTTCTATGAAAAGCATAGATACATAGCAGACCCAATAACACTTAAAAATGTTGTGAAGACTTTGAAAACAATTATTCATATGTGGACCCTACATTACCAAGGCCACAATTAATACATTTAGATTATACAAAAGTGAATTGAGTATTTTATTTACCAAAGAATATTATATTCCCTATTTATATAGTCTAATGTATTCCACATATAAAAAGACTATTACTAACAATGGTTACCATATAGTGGATGTTGACTGTGTGTTAGTAATGTTTGCTAATGCTTTAAATATATTATTTCATTTAATCCTCAAAACAATTAACCACTCAATAATAATTTCATATAATCAATAATAATTTCACCAGATTGTTAGGAATTTTATATACAGTCCATAAGAGGAAAAACTTTATGACAGTAAGTGAACTTACCCAGGTCACATTAAGGGAGGAAGAGCTGCCAAGCTTTAACCAAGGTCTCTCCAACTCCAAGTCTGATCCTCTTAATCCTGCCTGCATGCACTACGTGTTAATAAAAAATCTCTTGACATGCAGGTTCCATCTCTGTACCTGTGTCAGTCATCTAGTCTTAAAACCAGTAGGAAAAAGTATATGTGGGAAATAAACTAAATGGGATGATTTTAACTTATCTTGTGTGATAGAAAGCTTCTGTAGAAGAAATAAGCAAACTTAATCAAAAGGAAATTGGCATGTCTATTGTTAGAAATACAAATGGCTGGTTGTGATCATTCAGAACATTTACCTATTTAATGAATTTGTGTTCTAATTTTAAGATGGTAAAGGAAAACAGTCTCTGTGTAGATTCTGATTCCTGATCTACATGATGGAATAGAATTATCAAATGAGAGAAAGATAAGATAAAGACATACAGAAGAAGATGGTAGATTAGAAGGGGAAAATAAAGCTTTTAAATAAACTATGGCAACATTTAAAAAGTCAAAGTATCAAATATGTGACACTAAATTAGTTCAGTTTCCTCTTCTATAAAATTGGCATTTAATATATCAGTCTTAATGCACACTGTACTCAATGTCAGCTTTTAGCTTAAACTTTAGTACTCACAGGGCTGTGCTCATGTGACTTTAGTGTTAGAGGGTATCACACAGTGGAGACATAGGTGATTAGCTACATGTTCTCCCTAACTGCCCCCAAAATTGTGTTCAAAAAATACAACAGGGTCTGGTCAATCAGAAAAGAGACAGAAAGCTAGAGGAGATATACAAAGAAGATTGACTGTAGAGGTGGAGAGGTGGCTGGAACTGAGAGCATCCTTTGTTCCTGGCAGATGCCTGCTTCAAATGGCAATCCAAATATGTCCAGGAAGTAGCCACATTATGTGACCTCTGTAAACAGACTTTCTGGGTACAAATCCCAGCTATTCACTTATTAGTCGTGTGTCCTTGAGTAAGTTATCTAGGCCTTTTTCCTCCCTGTAGATTGGACTAATAATAAGCAAGTGGCATTGGGCTGAGAACTAAGGTTGTGGGTGCCATCCAGACGTGCCATAGAGATAAAAATGGTGCAAGAAGAGGACACACACTTGTGAATCCATCAAATGGAGAGGACTGAGGAGCATGAAGGCACTGAAGGGCCCTTGGGGCTGCAATACGGAGTGTGGCATAGAAATAACATAGCTGAAGCTGGAGAGGGAGGCAAAGCCACATACAGGTTGTGGTCAGGATTTTATCCTACACCCAAGAAAAAGCCAGGAAATGCACTCTGAGTTAAGACCCCTTTGTCTCTCACCAGAACAATCAGTAACCTCCAGCCCAGTTTCAAAGACTTTAAGCCTGTCCTCTACTAATTTTATAGGCTGCTGTGAGATTAATCTCAAAGTCATGCTGTAATTAAAACATTGCCCTGCTTGGTTCAGCATTCAATCAATGCCTTGGGTAGACATTTAAGGTTAAGTCAACTCCACCTGACATTTCCAGAATTATTTCTCAGTAGTTTTTATTTTAATACACCTTACCATGTTCTAGAATTCACTATTTTGTAGGCAGAAATACCAAAAGCTGGTTCTTGGAAAAGATCATTAAAATCATTAAGGCTCTAGCCAGGCTAACTTAGAAAAAAATGGGAGAAAACACAAAATACTAATATCAGATATGAAAGATAAGCACTATTACAAATTCCATGGACATTAAAATATAATCAAGGAATCCTAGAAACAATTTTATGCTCACAAATTTGATAACCTACCTCAAATGGATCAATTCCTTATGAGACACAATCTGCCAAAACTCACAGAAGAATAAATATACAATCTACTGAAGAGACCCACCTGTATTAAAGAAGTTGAATCAATAATAACTTTCCAAAACAGGAAGCAGAAGGTCCAGATAGATTCACTGGTGAATTCTCCTAAACAGCTAATGAGAAATTATAGCCAATTTAATCTCTTCCAGAATACAGAAGAAGACAGCGTACTTTCTAACTCACTATGTAAAGCCATCATCACCTTAATACCAAAGCCAGATCAGGACTTTACAAGAAAATAAAACTACAGACGGGTATCTCTCATGAGCATAGTACAAAAATCCTCAACAAAATATTAACAAATCAAATTTAACAAAATATAAAAATGATTACACACCATGACCAAGTGCGATTTATACCCAGATATGAAAGATGTATTCAATATTTGAAGATGAATTAATGCGATTCATTTTATCACCAAGCTAAAGAAGAAAAATCATATGATCATATCAATCAATGTAGTATTTGATAAACCAGCAGTCATACATGATAAAATCTCTCAGCAGACTAAGAATAAAGGGGAACTTCCTCAACTGGATAAAGGACATTGCTATGATTTAAATGTCTGCCCTCTCCAAAACTCATGCTGAAATTTAATTGCCAATGTAATGGTATTGGAAGATGGGGCCTTTAAGAGGTGATTAGACCATGAGGGATCTGCCCTCCTGGCTCAGTTTAATGCCTTAAAAGGCTTTCAGGAATGGATTTCCTGCCTTCCCCTTCTGTTGTTCTGCCACGTGTGTGACAGCATCTCTACCCTCTGGAGGATACAGCACTTAAGACCCTATCTTGGATGTGGACACAGGGCTCTCACCAGACACCAGACCTGCCAGCACCTTGATCTTGGACTCTCCAGCCTCTACGACTGTAAGAAATAAATTTCCATTCTTTATAGATTACCCAGTCTGTGGCATTCTGTTGTAGCAACATAAAATGGACTAAGACAAATAATTACAATAAACCTAGAGCTAGCATTATATTTAATGATGATAAACTAGAAGTAGCTTTCCTTCTAAGGTCAGAAATAATACAAGGCTGTTCTTTCTCATCACTTCTTTTCAAACATTATACTGGAACTCCTAGATAATGCAGTAAGGCAAGAAAATTAGATAGATAGATAGATAGATAGATAGATAGATAGATAGATAGATATAGAGATATTGAGAAGGAAGAACTAAAACTGTTTTTATTCACAAATAACATGATTATTTATGTAGAAATCCTGAAAGGCTTGACAAAAATCTCCTGGAACCAATGTTATTGTAAGGTTGTAAGATACAAGGTTAATATCCAAAAATCAATCATTTTCCTATATGCCATGAATGAGCAAGTGGAATTTGAAATTAAAAACGCAATACTATTTACATTAGCACCCCCAAAATAAAATACTTAGATATAAATCTAACAGAACGGATACAATATCTGTATGAGAAAAATTACAAAAATTATCAAAGAAATCAAAGAACAACCAAATAAATGGAAGGGTATTTCATATTAATGGATAGTAAGAATCAATGTTGTAAAGATGTCAGTTCTTCCCAACTTGATTTTAGGTTTATTGCAATTCCAACCAGAATCTCAGCAAGTTATTTTGTGGATGCTGACGAACTTATTCTAAAATTTACATGTGTATTAGTCAGGGTTCTTTAGAAGGACAGAACTAATAGGATAGAGGTATATATAAAGGGGAGTTTATTAAGCAGTGTTAACTCACATGATCACAAGGTCCCACAATAGGCCATTTGCAAGCCAGAGAGCAAGCAAGCCAGTCCAAGTCCTAAAGCTGAAGAACCTGGAGTGCGATGTTCAAGGGCAGGAAGCATCCAGCACGGGAGAAAGATGGAGGCTGGGAGGCTAAGCCAGTCTAGTCTTTTCATGTTTTTCTGCCTGCTTTTATTCTGGTCACGCTGGCAGCTGATTAGATGGCGCCCACCCAGATTGAGGGTGGGTCTGCCTCTCCCAGTCCACTGAGACACACGTTAATCTCCTGTAGCAACACCCTCACAAACACACCCAGGAACAATACTTTGCATCCGTCAAATACTGAGTTGACACTCAGTAGTAACCATCACAGCATGTGTATTAAAATTTTTTGAAACTTTATACTTTCCCTAAAATAGGCTGTGAACACCCTGCCCAGGTGAGCAGGTGCACTAGTTAATAAGAGTGGTCATTGCCAAAAGTGCCCCTTCTTGCCTTTCCCTGTCCGTGACCTAAGATCACTCAAAGCCATCAATGGAATCCCCTCATGTCTTCGTGTGCTCCCTCTGACTCCTAAGAAAGGCACTGGCTCACAGATCCTCTCTCCTTTTTGGTTCCCAACCTGCCTGGCTAAGCTTGCTCCCCTGGCACTCCTCACATATGGCCCCCTGCATGGCCCACCATGCCACCCTCTCCAGGATCTGTGAGTATGCTGAGTACTTTAATTTTGCATGCACCTTAAGTGTAATTTCCATGGCTGTGTTGTTATGATCCTTAAAGACCCCAAAAAAGGGACTTGCTCCCTCATTTACAACATAATATGGAGAGTTAAAAGACCCGGAAGAGCCAACACTGTATTAGGGAGAAGAACAAAATTGAGAGAATGACACTACCTGACTTTAAAATTCAGTAAAGGTATGGTAATCAGGATGGTGTGGTATTGGCAGAAGAAGGGAAACATTATCAATGAAACAAAATAGACACTCCAGAAATAGATTAATACAAAAATAGCAAACTGATCTTCAACAAAGGAGCAAAGGCAGTATAATGGAGAAAAGATCGTCTTTTCAGCAAACGGTGCTGAACCAACCTGTACATGTACCCCCTGAATTTGAAAGTTGTAATTATTTAAAACAATACAAACAAAAACAGGACATTCACATAAAAAAGAGTCTAAGCATAGTCCTTACACTCTTCAAAAAAAAAAAAATTGAAAATGCATCATAGACCTCAATGTAAAATGCAAAATTATAAAACTCTTAGAAGATAATGTAGAAGAAAATCTAGACGACCTTGGGTTTAGCAATGACTTTTTTAGGTAAAAAAAACCAAAAGTATGATCCACAAAAGAAATAGTTAATAAACTTGATTTCATTAAAATTAAGAACTTCTACTCTGCAAAAGACAATGTCAAGAGAATGAGAAGACAAGCCATGGGCTGACATAAATACTTATAAAAGACATGTAATAGAGGACTATTATCTACCATATACAAAGAAATCTTAAAACTTAACAAGAAAATGAACAACCCATTAAAAATGGGGCAGAAGACATGAACAGATAATTGACCAAAGATATACAGAGAGCAAATGCACATATGAAAACATGCTCAACATCGTATGTCTTTAAGAAATGGCAAATTAAAATAACAATGAGATGCCACTACACACCAATCAGAAGGGCCAAAATCCAGAACATTGACAACACCAAAATGCTGGTGAAGATGAGGAGCAAAACGGTACAGCCACTTTGTGTGGAAGACAATTTGTCAGTTTCATATAAAACTAAACATATTCTTAACACGACAATCCAGCATTTGTGCTTTTTGATCTTTACTCAGATGAGTTGAACATTTATGTCCACACAAAAACCTGCACATGGATGTTAATAGCAACTTTATTCATCATTGCCAAAATTTGGAAGTAACCAAGATGTCTTCCAGTGGGTGAATGGATGAATAAAGTGTGGTAAATCCAGACAATGGAATACTCTTCAGCACTAATAAGAAATGAATTATCAGCCAGGTGCAGTGGCTCACGCCTGTAATCCCAGTACTTTGGGAGGCCGGGGTGGGTGGATCACCTGAGGTCAGGAGCCAACATGATGAAACCCCGTCTCTACTGAAAATACAAAAAATTAGCCAGGCGTGGTAGGAGAGGGGGGTCCTGTAATCCCAGCCTACTCGGGAAGCTGAGGCAGGAGAATTGCTTGAACCTGGGAGGCAGAGGTTGCAGTGAGCCAAGATCATGCCACTACACTCCAGCCTGGGCAACCAGAGTGAAACTCCCTCTCAGAAAAAAAAAAAAAAAGAAAGAAAAAAAAGAAATGAATTATCAATTCATGGAAAGATGTGGAGGAACCTTAAATGCACATTACTAAGTGAAAGAAGCCCCTGTGAAAAGGCTACATACTGTATGATTCTACTATATGACATTGTGGGAAAGGCCAAATTATGGAGACAGTAAAAAAAAATCAGTAGTTGCCAAGGATAAAGGAAGAGAGGGATAAAAGGGGAAGCACAGAGGATATTTAGGGCAGTGATGCTATTCTGTATGATGCTATAATCGTGAAAACATGTCATGATGCATTTGTCAAAACCCATAGGTTGTACACCACTAAGAGAGAACACTAATGTAAATATGGACTTGGTGTGATATTAATGCGTTCATGTTTTATCAGTTGTAACAAATGCACCACTTTGGTGCAAGATGCTGATAGTGGGGGAGGCTGTATGTGTGTGCGGGCTGAGGTATACAGGAACTCTCTGTACCTTCTGCTCAATTTTGCTGTGAACTTAAAAATGCTGTGAAAACATAAAATCTATTGAAAAGGACCAAAGAAAAGAAGCAAATCATATGTAGAAGGAAGAAATTAGCATGATAGTTGTAACAGGAAACTTTAATACACCATTTCTAGATAAAGCATATAAAATAGTTGATTAGTAAAAAAAATTTACCAGTGTAATGTAAACATATGTAATTGTATGAATATTTGTGGCTCTTAGCATATTAATAATATATATTCTTTCCAGTCATACAGAACACATTCTAAAAATGAAGCAAACACAACAAAATAAATTTTATGCATTAGATCACAAAAGAAATCTCAATAAATCCTCAAATGCAGAAATAATACTCTTCAGGGACCATATTTGTATAATTTCAAAAGTAACAGGAAAAGATGCAACAAAATGCCTAAAATTTGTTTAAAGAAAATTTAATAATAACCAATGTTCTAAGGAAATTTTTTAAATGAAAGTTATAAAGAATGCAGAAATTCATGAACAAGAAACTATTTAATATCAAAACCTATGGAATACCGGCAAAGTGGATAATATGGTCTGATAATTTTAATTATTAAAAAAATTTTTTTATAAAAAATAAAAACAGAACAATATTTTAGTCAAAGAAATCTGAAAAATAGCAATGCTTCCAAGAAAATAGAAGGATTTAATAATAAAACATTTTAAAAGAGAAAAAAAGTAAAGTTGATTTGTTAAATGAGTTCTTTGATAACTTGGAAAACATCAGAATTTAAAACTCTAAATAACAAAAGACACTACAAACAAATTTAAAAAACAGAAAAAGTTGATGAGAAAAAAATCTGTAACATACAAAGGAAAAAACAGGTAATACATTATTAATAACATTGCATTGGAGCATTTATAACTCAATAAGGAAAAGACAAACATGTAATAGAAAGAGGCAAAGTCTGTGAATACACAACTGGCAAAGGATAAATAGAAATAGTTGATAAGCATTTTAAAAGATGCCAGTCCTCACTAGTAACCAGAATAATTTAAAATTAAATCCACAATGCCAAACTTTTTTTTTATTATACTTTATGTTCTAGGGTACATGTGCACAACGTGCAGGTTTGTTACATATGTATACATGTGCCATGTTGGTGTGCTGCACCCATTAACTCGTCATTTACATTAGGTATATCTCCTAATGCTATCCCTCCCCACTCCTCCCACCCCACAACAGGCCCCGGTGTGTGATGTTCCCCTTCCTGTGTCCAAGTGTTCTCATTGTTCAATTCCCACCTATAAGTGAGAACATGCGGTGTTTGGTTTTCTGTTCTTGCAATAGTTTGCTGAGAAGGATGGTTTCCAGCTGCATCCATGTCCCTACAAAGGACATGAACTCATCCTTTTTTATGGCTGCATAGTATTCCATGGTGTATATGTGCCACATTTTCTTTTTATTATTATTATTATTATCATTATTATTATTATTATTATACTTTAAGTTCTAGGGTACATGTGCATAACATGCAGGTTTGTTACATATGTGTACTTGTGCCATGTTGGTGTGCTGCACCCGTCAACTCGTCAGCACCCATCAACTCGTCATTTACATCAGATATAACTCCCAATGCAATCCCTCCCCCCCCTCCCCATGATAGGCCCCGGTGTGTGATGTTCCCCTTCCCGAGTCCAAGTGATCTCATTGTTCAGTTCCCACCTATGAGTGAGAACATGTGGTGTTTGGTTTTCTGTTCTTGCGATAGTTTGCTGAGAAGGATGGTTTCCAGCTGCATCCATGTCCCTACAAAGGACACAAACTCATCCTTTTTTGTGGCTCCATAGTATTCCATGGTGTATATGTGCCACATTTTCTTAATCCAGTCTGTCACTGATGGACATTGGGGTTGATTCCAAGTCTTTGCTATTGGGAATAGTGCCGCAATAAACATATGTGTGCATGTGTCTTTATAGCAGCATGATTTATAATCCTTTGGGTATATCCCCAGTAATGGGATGGCTGGGTCCTATGGTACTTCTAGTTCTAGATCCTTGAGGAATCGCCATACTGTTTTCCATAATGGTTGAACTAGTTTACAATCCCACCAACAGTGTAAAAGTGTTCCTATTTCTCCACATCCTCTCCAGCACCTGTTGTTTCCTGACTTTTTAATGATTGCCATTCTAACTGGTGTGAGATGGTATCTCATTGTGGTTTTGATTTGCATTTCTCTGATGGCCAGTGATGACGAGCATTTTTTCATATGTCTGTTGGCTGTATGAATGTCTTCTTTTGAGAAATGTCTGTTCATATCCTTTGCCCACTTTTTGATGGGGTTGTTTGTTTTTTTCTTGTAAATTTGTTTGAGTTCTTTGTAGCTTCTGGATATTAGCCCTTTGTCTGATGAGTAGATTGCAAAAATTTTCTCCCATTCTGTAGGTTGCCTGTTCACTCTGATGGTAGTTTCTTTTGCTGTGCAGAAGCTCTTTAGTTTAATGAGATCCCATTTGTCAATTTTGGCTTTTGTTGCCGTTGCTTTTGGTGTTTTAGACATGAAGTCCTTGCCCATGCCTATGTCCTGAATGGTATTACCTAGGTTTTCTTCTAGGGTTTTTATGGTATTAGGTCTAACATTTAAGTCTCTAATCCATCTTGAATTAATTTTCGTATAAGGAGTAAGGAAAGGATCCAGTTTCAGCTTTCTACTTATGGCTAGCCAATTTTCCCAGCACCATTTATTAAATAGGGAATCCTTTCCCCATTTCTTGTTTTTCTCAGGTTTATCAAAGATCAGATGGCTGTAGATGTGTGGTATTATTTCTGAGGGCTCTGTTCTGTTCCATTGGTCTATATCTCTGTTTTGGTACCAGTACCATGCTGTTTTGGTTACTGTAGCCTTGTAGTATAGTTTGAAGTCAGGTAGCATGATGCCTCCAGCTTTGTTCTTTTGACTTAGGATTGTCTTGGAGATGCGGGCTCTTTTTTGGTTCCATATGAACTTTAAAGCAGTTTTTTCCAATTCTGTGAAGAAACTCATTGATAGCTTGGTGGGGATGGCATTGAATCTATAAATTACCTTGGGCAGTATGTATGTGCCACATTTTCTTAATCCAGTCTGTCATTTGGTGGGACTGTTAACTAGTTCAACCATTGTGGAAGACAGTGTGGCGATGCCTCAAGGATCTAGAACTAGAAATACCATTTGACCCAGCCATCCCATTACTGGGTATATACCCAAAGGATTATAAATCATGCTGCTATAAAGACACATGGCACACGTATGCTTATTGCGCCAAACGTTTTTACTCATCTGATTGACAAATTTGCATTCAGTAACATCAATATTGGAGGGTGACTAGAAACTAGCATACTAATGGACTACTCAAGAGTATTTAATTTTATTAAGTTATTGATCCAAGATTATTTGAAAGTATATAATTTTTTTGAAAATCATATTATCTAAACCAACAATTTTCTTTCATTTTTTAAATAGCTATCCTACAAAACCACTGGCAATAATAGATAAATTTATTTCATCTTTAGTTTTAGTGGGAAAAAATGGAAAATAATTTACAGAAAATAATCTAAGTGTCCAATAGAGGTAATTATTATATAGGATATAATACAATGCAATATATGTGATAGAAAAGAATGTTCTATGTTTATTTCTTGACTTCAAAAAACACAACCCAATTTTTTGAGTCAAAAAATGAATATTGTAGACTTAATCTGACATACAATATGATATGCCTATAAACATACATTAAATATTATATATTATAGTATTTTTATTTCCTTAGCAAATTATTTATTATTAAATTTTTGTATCAATACATGTTCAGGCTTTTTTGTTCTATAACTTTCTGCTAATTTTGAAAATTACATCTACTATCTACTAAAAATTAGATATAGTATATGTACTACATATATGTGTGTGTGTTCTCTGTATGTGTGTGTGTGTGTGTATATATATAGTGAAACCTATACAGAAAATTACATAGTCAACTGATAATGGTTACACGGAAAGGACTGGTATTCAAGAGAGCATGTATTTTATTTGTAATATCTGAATTTTTTACATTGAGCATCTACCCATGACTTTCTCATATACTTAAAAATAAAAGGTAATAAAATTAATAAGAAACAAAAAAGAAATAACTTAAAGTTTTAGTTTGGCACTGCTAATAAAAACTAAAGTATATTGAGTGTGTTTTACATGTTAAGCATTATTTTAAGTGTTTTTGCAGATGTTAATTTATTTGACAATCCTCAAAACAATACTGTGGCTCGAGCATTATCACCATCCCCATTTTAGAAATTAAGAAAGTGAGGCACAGAGAATTTGAGTATATTTGTGAGGATCAAAAGAGATAGCAGTTTATGCTGCTAACCCATTTAAGAATGAAAGGAGTTTAAAAGTAGACAGGTAAGTATAAAGAAATATGCTGCCAGGCGCTGTGGCTCACACCTGTAATCCCAGCACTTTGGGAGGCTGAGACGGGCGGATCACGAGGTCAGGAGATTGAGACCATCCTGGCTAACACGGTGAAACCCCGTCTTTACTAAAAACACACACACAAAAATTAGCCGAGCGCGGTGGCGGCGCCTGTAGTCCCAGCTACTCAGGAGGCTGAGGCAGGAGAATGGCGTGAACCCGGGAGGTGGAGGTTACAGTGAGCCGAGATCCGGCCACTGCACTCCAGCCTGGGCGACAGAGCGAGACCCCGTCTCAAAAAAAAAAAAAAAAAAAAAATCATTGAGTCATCCTTAAGAAACTTCAATAAACATCATAGAAAAATATACAGTACAAATGGAAAGCCCTAAATCATTTTTTGCCCTGATGATTTATTATAATTTAAACTTTGGCCCAGCTCTAGTGGTAAAGGAAAAAAATCTCATGTGGCGCCGACCATAAAAAGCTCTGTCCACATCTCATTATATGTTCTGTCTTTGTATTTAGCTTGTTTAGAATACATCAAGAAACCCTGTGACAATTTCCATTCTTACATTAGCAGTATTCTTCAAATTTTATTCACTGGCATCTGTCAGCTAAACTAGAGAATCAACTTACCTGCAAAAAACTCTGATAAGTAAATGTGGGCCATTATTCTGGCTTTTAGTAGGGGAGTCCATCCTGATAGAAACTGTTGCAGGGCATGCACTCCAATTCCGCAGGCAACTCTTGTAAATCTCTCTGCTTCTGCTTTTGCTTTGAATTCTTTTCCATTGTCTCTGGGCTTTTTGCCATTAACATCTCTCAAATTCTCCTTTCCAGGTCTAGCTCTCTAGGACCCACTCTTAGTAAACCTTTTAGAGTAGGCTCCACCTCCTCTAGTACTCTCCCTTCATTACCTCTCCAGTGTCTCTTGAGAGAAATCTTGCTATGTAGATTCTGTGAAACATTGGTGGAGTAAAGGAGTGAACAGAAATTTTATAAATTTTCTTTAGTATCCGGCCAGTCTTATCAACAGTAGTGGCTTTGTGACTACCCACTTGTAAAAGTTATTCACATTATACCCTAACCTACATGCTAAGCAACCGGTATTGACCTTTTTTACTGTGTGCAAGGCACACCATCAGTATCTGTGAGAGATAAAAAATTTTTTTTGTAAAGATCCTTTCTGTAAAGGAAATTCAAATTTTTGAAACACATAATTGACAAACAGATGAGCTACACGTGTACAAAAATTACTATTATACAAGGCATAGACCGTTAAGTGTATGAATAACATGAAGTATAATCTTCTTGGACTCTGCAAACATTTCAGTTTTGGTTTACCATGTTTTCCATAATAACATGTTACTCTATAATTAGATTTTATTACACGTGGTTTTTGAGAATTTTGTAAATTTATAGGACAATAAATAAAAATTAATTGAGCAAGGACAAATAAGTCTGCAGCAGAATTTCCCCTGGAATGCGCATTTACACCAGTTTTCATTCCAAACCACATCATGCATATGATTCTTTTAAAAGTTTGTGAAAGAACCAAAACAACAGGTTAGTCTGGATATGATATTGCTCTTGGAGGGGTTTACATGATTTTTCTTTTACTCTTTGATCTTAAATCAAGTTCACCAATTATGAATCCTAGAACAAAACTAACACAGCAAGAAATGTTTCATAGTTGGAATATATATTGATAGTTTATAATGTTCTAAAAATCTTTTTTTTCTGATAGAAAATTTTGTTAAAGAAAAAAATAAAACTCCAAGTACTATTGGTGAATTGTAGCAACATATTAATATTTTTAAAAAATAAATTCAGGGAAAATAATAAAAACAGAGAAAAATTATTAACAAGTTAGTATTTAAATTTTTGGTCTCAGTCATTGAAAAACAAGTATGTTTTCAAAGTAGAGTTGTTACACCTTTGTCAAAGATATATTGACCATAATTACTTGAGTTTATTTCTGGGCTTTCTAGCCTGTTCCATTGGTTCATGTGTCTGTTTTTAATGCCAATACCACACAGTTTTGATTATAATAGCTTTATAATATGTTTTACAATTGGGAAGTGTGATGCCTTCAACTTTGTTCTTTTTCTCAAGATTCCTCTAGCTAATTGGGATCTTTTCTGGTTCCATACCAATTTTAAGATTGCTTTTTCTGTTTCTGTGAAAAATGACATTGGAATTTTGATACGAATTTCGTTGAATCTGTAGATTGCTTTGGGTAGTATGGATATTTTAACAATATCAATTATGCTAATCCATGAACACAGGATAGCTTTCCATTTATTTGTCTCCTACTCAATTACTTTCATCAATATTTTATGGTTTTGAGTGTACAGATTTTTCATCTCCTTGGTTAAATTTACTCTTATTTTATTTTTTGGTACTATTTTAAATGGTATTATTTTCTTAACTTATTTTTCAGATAGTTTGTTGTTAGCGTATGGAAATGCTAACTTTTCTGGTGTTGATTTTGTAACCTGAAACTTTGATGAATTTATTTATTAATTCTGACAGCTTTCTGGTGGTGCTTGTAGGGATTTCTGTGTAGAAGATCATGTCATCACCAAACAGACAATTTCACTTCTTCCATTGATATATGGATGCCTTTTATTATTTTTGTTTTCTTGCCTAATTGCTCTTGATGGAACTTCCAGTTCTATGTTGAATAGAAGTGGTGGGAGTGGGCATTATTGTCTTGTTCCTGATCTTTGTAGGAAAAGCTTTCAACTTTTCACCACTACAGTGATAGTTGTGGGCTTGTCATATATAGCCTTATGTGTTAAAGTATATTCCTTCTATGCCTATTTTGTGAAAACGTTTATATGAATGAATGTTGAATTTTATTAAATTCTCTTTTTGTAGTTATTGAGATTATCATGTGGTTTTTGTCTTTCATTTTGTTAATATGATGTATCACATTTATTGACTTATGTAAGTTGAGCCATTCTTGCATCCCTGGGATAAATTCCTCTTGATCATGGTGAATGGCTATTATCAGGAAGATGAATGATAAAAAGTGTTAGTAAGGATGTGGAGAAAAGGGAACACTTACACACTGTTGGTGGTCATGTAAATTAGTATAGCCATTTTGGAAAATGTAAGTTCTTCAAAAAGCTAAAATAATTATCATATGATCCAGTTATCCCACTTCTAGGTATATATCCAAAAGAATCTAAATAGGCATGTCAAAGAGATGTTTCCACTCTCATATTCATTTCAGTATCTTTCACAGTAGCCAAGATAAGGAAGCAACCTATGTGTTCATCAACAGATGAAAAGATAATGTGGTATATATACACAATGGAATATTATTTAGTGTTTAAAAGGAGGCAGATGCTATCATTTATGGCAACATACATAGAACTGGAAAACATTATCTTAAATGAAATGCACAGAAAGACAAATACTGTAAGATCTCAGTTATATGTGGAATTTACAAAAGCAATTTCATAGAAACAGAGAGTAGAAAGGTAATTACCAGAGGCTAGAAGGAGGGGAAAAGATTACAAAAGGGAATATGTCAGTCATAGGGT
The DNA here is from genome assembly GCF_003255815.1 of Theropithecus gelada. Lineage (NCBI taxonomy): Eukaryota > Metazoa > Chordata > Mammalia > Primates > Cercopithecidae > Theropithecus > Theropithecus gelada. The sequence goes on from NC_037685.1 coordinate 55,360,738, forward strand.
ACAAAGTTTCCATTAAATTGATTGAATAACTTTTAGTGATCTGTTGCACTGCAGGGTGACCACAGTATATTTCAAAATGTTATTTATTTATTTTTATTATTTATTATTATTTTTTGAGACAGAGTCTCGCTCTGTCGCCCAGGCTGGAGTGCAGTGGTGCCATCTCCGCTCACTGCAAGCTCCGCCTCCCAGGTTCACACCATTCTCCTGCCTCAGGCTCCCAAGTAGCTGGGACTACAGGCGCCCATCAGCTTGCCTGGCTAATTTTTTGTATTTTTAGTAGAGATGAGATTTCATCGTGTTAGCCAGGATGGTCTCGATCTCCTGACCTCATGATCCGCCCACCTCGGCCTCCCAAAGTGCTGGGATTACAGGCGCGAGCCACTGCACCCAGCCTGTATTTCAAAATTTTTAAAGTAATAAATTGTTAATGTTCTCACCACAGAACCATAATAATTTGGTGATGTGATGGATGTGTTAATTAGCTTAATTGAATTTTTCTACAATATGTAAATAGATCAAAACATCAAATTTACCCCACAAACATACACAATTACTATTTGTCAATTAAAGCAATAAAAATAAAAAGTAACTTAGAGCTGCTAAAGATGAAATTGTGATGGGGAAATTTTGTTTTTGATGTTACAGTTCTCTAATTTTGACTGGGCTTTTCTTCATCCCTTGTTAGTTAGTCAGTGGTGTTCCTCTGTAGAAAACTTATGTTAGGAAAACTATTTATTTCATTGCTTCAGTTCACACATATTTCAGCAAAGCATTATGCAAGGCATTGTGGGGGATGCAAATTTGAACAATGCATAGTCTCTGTTCTTGTAGAACCTCCAATATTACCTAGAAAAGTAGGTGGCAATTCCATGCAACAAGTGGAATATAACCCATGCAAACTCTGTTACTGAAAGGGTTGTTTCTGGGAGAATGAAGGAGAAGACATCATAGAGAAAGGTAAACTTCTGCAGAATCTCAAAGAAGAATCAACTGCACTGTGTTAAGCAAAAAACCATAAATGAATGAATAAATATATTCTTCATGTAAGCATTTAATATTAAGCATTATTATTCCAAGTGGAAATAATAGCAGGGTAAAACAATACATTTCAGTAAAGGTTTTGAGGAATATAAAACATGGGAAACTAGGATACAAATGGAGAGCACTTGAGTTTTTGAGTGCAGGTTTTAGATTTGAGGGATACATAGTCTGTCTTAGGGAAACACTGAAGCTTTCGCAGGAGAAAATTAACACTATGAATGCTGTTTTTGGAAGATTAACCTCATAGCCCTATAAAATGGATTGAAGCAAGAGAAAATTTTGGAAGAGCAGCCATTTGAAAGGCTACAGAGACAGCTAGTGTAGGAGCTGAAAACATCGAATCAGAGCAAATGTGGCAAGGCCAAAGTAAATAGTCTGTGAAAGAGAAACAGAAAGAAGATTTGACAGAATTTAGCACTGCTAAAGTTCTTTTCCAATTGTTACTTAATAATGTCCCTATTCATGTCTCTGTCATCTTTCATCTTCCTCATCATATGCAATTTGTTAACAATGGTCTTCAGCATTTCACTGCGAGTCCACTCTTTCTACTCCCAATTGAGCATCCTACTTTAATGAAACTTGATTTTTATCATCCCATCTAAGTCTCCAAGTCGTTACCTAATCCACTCACTTTCCCAGCATTCTTCTGCCCCACTGAAATGTGTAGATCCATCTTTTCAAAAAAACAACTCCCCATCCTCCCGATTCTATAGCATACTTCTTCCCATCCTCATATGTGTTTGTAGTTGTATTTGCAGACATTTATTGGTGCTGAGTGAATTCCCTATCCTTTCACTTCAAAAGTCATATGAGAATAGGGCTATTTTTATAGCCAATACTTGAACAAGCCACAAGTGCATACCCACTATGTGGGATAAACACATCTTTAACTGGTAAGCAGAAAATTATAATGAAAAGACATCAGATAAAAATATAAAATACCATCTTTTTTTTTTTTTTTTTTTTTTTTTGAGATGGAGTCTATCTCTGCAGCTCAGGCTGAAGTACAGTCTCAGCTCACTCCAACCTCTGCCTCCCAGGTTCAACCAATTCTCCTGTCACAGCCTCCTGAGTAGCTGAGACTACAGGCACACACCACCATGCCCAGCTAATTTTTTGTATTTTTAGTAGAGATGGGGTTTCATCATGTTGGTCAGGCTGGTCTTGAACTCCTGATGTCAGGTGACCCACCCGCCTCGGCCTCCCAAAATGCTGGGAGTACAGGTGTGAGCCACTGCGCCTGACCTAAAATACCACTGTGTTTTATATGTCTTTTAATCTGAGAGATATTATTCTGGTTGCCCATTCAATAAGTGCTGGACTTGGTTGAATAATATATTCCTAAAAACACATCTCAAACGAGATGTGAGAAATTTGAACTAAAGACTTCAAAGTCAAAAAGGGGGCTCTATTCCGAGAGAACTAAAATATGTTAGAAAAATCCCTACTTTATTTAGCATCTTAAATTTTAGATATCATATTCAGGAATACATTTGTAGATTATCTTGTATAGTCTTTAACTGTGTTCCTTCAGTTTAACACTAAACCATTGGCCTTGATTCCAATGAGTATCCAACTATGAATAAATGTTTTTTTTTATTTTGACACACCTAAAGATGTCCTTATATTGCTCATGTGACCTATGTTACCCACTAATACTAGCACTCTTAATGTTTTTGTATGCCATTTTATTAAAGAATATTGCATTAAAAATTTTGATTCATTGGGCAATTGAAATTTTATATACAAATATGGCAATTGTGCCTCAACAAAGCTGTTGACTACTAGATGGTAACATCAAGCGATTTTGAGCAAGACTGGTCTTCAAAGTCTACAAAAGGTCTAATTTTGTTTAAGGATAGGATTTTTAAAGAGTATCAATGTATAATAACCAATGTCTAGGTTGTGAACAAGTTAAACATTCAAAAAATAAGACTTCTCCCTGAATAAACATGGCCCACATTGTCTTGGAAAAATGTGTTACCTGTGACTCAAAGAATGATAGACACAGCTAGAAATCAGCTCTCACACAAAACCCTGCTTTAAGAAGGAAGACAGAGGAAGCCAGCAGAGCTGCAGTAATTGATACAACATAATGCACTTTACTGTATGTGTGATGGATGTATGCTCATGTAGATGGGAAGAACAATGTTAGCTACTACTTCATACCACCCAACATGGTGCCTTTGAACATACAACTTTGATTTTTAAAAATTGTGATAAAGTACAGCTAACATAAAATTTCCTATCTTAGCCATTTTTTCTAAATTTGATTTTACGCATTCATGTTTTGAAACTTTGCCATAGTGCCTAAGAAACTGAACCTGGGAGATGGGTACCATCTCTAATTCCACACATTCCTGCTAAACAGCGTGCAATACGTATTCATCCAATAAGCAAAGAAGTGTGCTGGGTGTTTGGCTGCAGGGTAGGAAAGGCAGCATCTGGAAAACAATTCTGAACTCTGGTGAACTCAAATTCTGTTTGAGATACACTGGTACCACAGTAAACACAATTTGGCTTTGCGGGCAAACACGTGTCATTAACCCAGGGCGTGTGTATTACTGGGCATCTTCAGAATCCTCTTTTCGGCCCTTGCCCTACTGATTTAAATGGCTAAGGAACAGTGAGAACTTCTGTTTCCAAGTTCCTACATTTGGGACTGAACAGATCATGTTTTGCTAATGTTCACTACATATCACAAAGACCTCTAAATAATAAACTACAAAGCATCTGGTGTTTTCAGAAAATGAAACATTACATTTCCTTTAGTCCACTGTTCAAACATGTGTTTAAAAGTTTTAAGGTGTTCAAGTTTGCAAATGTATCAAATGCATTATCTGTAGGTTATTATAAATTGTAGCATTTTTTTTTTTCTGAAGTCTTTTAACTAATTTGCTAATGTCCTGTTCCATTGGTTTCTGGCCCCCAGTGATCAGTATGATGATAGGCCTACAGCATTATTTGAATATGCAAGGAAAGTCCTGCATGTTATTTAGGTTTCACTGTGGCCAACTGATCTCAAGTTGCATAGTTTTAGTTAGGAGTATTTTTTAAATAAATAAGTGCCTGTGTTTACTAAAATGTAGGATAATTGTTGCTTTCCTCCTTCAAAGAAAGTCCCAGCATCGGCGGGGTGCAGTGGCTCACCCCTGTAATCACAGCACTTTGGGAGGCCGAGGTGGGCAGATCATGAGGTCAGGAGATCGAGACCTTCCTGGCTAACATGGTGAAACCCCCTCTCTACTAAAAAATACAAAAAATTAGCCAGGCGCGGTGGCGGGCGCCTATAGTCCCAGCTACGCGGGAGGCTGAGGCAGGAGAATGGTGGGAACCCGGGAGGCGGAGCTTGCAGTGAGCTGAGATCCGGCCACTGCACTCCAGCCTGGGCGACAGAGCGAGACTCTGTCTGTAAAAAAAAAAAAAAAAAAAAGTCGCAGCGTAATTTTTTAAATTCAATATCTTCTATCTTGGAAGAATGACATTCAGAGTAGTTTTAATGATGTCAAAGTACAAAAGTTCAAGAGTTACTTTGAAAGTTTGATTTATAGCTATGTAAAGACTAATGCCAGGTTTGAACATGAATACAGCTCAAGGAAAACCATACCAGCTGTGACAACTTGGAGTATAGGTCCATTATAATTTAGTTTTACCAGTTTATCCGCTATTTGGCAAGAACTGAATAAGTTCCCTCCAGGTTTCACCCATATCTTGTGCTTTCAATGCACGGAAACTATAGTTTTAAATTGAGAAATATACGAAAACTAATCTGTTTAAGAAGAGGAGGCCGGGCGCGGTGGCTCAAGCCTGTAGTTCCAGCACTTTGGGAGGCCGAGACGGGCGGATCACGAGGTCAGGAGATCGAGACCATCCTGGCGAACACTGTGAAACCCCGTCTCTACTAAAAATACAAAAAACTAGCCGGGCGAGGTGGCGGCGCCTGTAGTCCCAGCTACTCGGAGGCTGAGGCAGGAGAATGGCGGGAACCCGGGAGGCGGTGCTTGCAGTGAGCTGAGATCCGGCCACTGCACTCCAACCTGGGCGGCAGAGCGAGACTCCGTCTCAAAAAAAAAAAAAAAAAAAGAGGAGATATACTGGCTTGATCCAAGCACCTTGCAACTTATATTCTATTAAATATTTAAGTGTTTTACAGTTGTTACTTGGCATCTTATTGGGTTGCACTTTAGAACCAACTTTTTTCTCCTTTTGTAATCAAATATTTTTATAAATACCTGAAACCTCTAAGAAATATTCAAATAAATGTTTCCATTTTAAAAAAGTACTTTCTCTGTTAAATTGATTTGCTTTTTGACCAAAGATCAATTGACCATATTTATGTGGGTCTGTGTCTTGGCACTTTATTCCATTGCATTGCTCTATTCGTCTATTATTTCACCCGTAATACACTGTCTTGATTACTACAGCTTTCTTGTAGTTTGTTGATTTTCACAAAGTAACTTGCTAGTATTTTGACTGGGACTGTGTTGAATTTATACATAAAATTTTTAACTAACATGTTGACAAAATTGAGCCTTCATGTCTATGAACCATGGAATTGCTTTCCATTTATTTAGGCCTTTTTTTTTTTTTTTTTTTTTTTTGAGACGGAGTCTCGCTCTGTCGTCCAGGCTGGAGTGAGTGGCGCGATCTTGGTTCACTGCAAGCTCCGCCTCCCGGGTTCACGCCATTCTCCTGCCTCAGCCTCCCGAGTAGCTGGGACTACAGGTGCCTGCCACCACGCCTGGCTAATTTTTGTATTTTTTTAGTAGAGATGGGTTTCACCTTGTTAGCCAGGATGGTCTCGATCTCCTGACCTGGTGATCCACCCGCCTCGACCTCCAAAGTGCTAGGATAACAGGCGTGACCCACCGCGCCCGGCCTATTTAGGTCTTTTTTATCAGAATTTTTTCTTTCATCAGAATTTTGTGGCTTTCCTCATAAAGATCTTGTACGTATTTTATTAAACTTAGATCAAAGTGTTTTCCGGTGCTAATATAAATGGTGTTATGTTTCTAATTCCAAGTTTCAGTTATCCATTGCTGGTATGTAAGAAAGCAACTGACATTTGTCTATCAACCCACATCCTACAACCTTGCTGTAATTGCCTATAAGTTCCAGGAGGGTTTTTGTTCTACAATAGAGCTTTCTACTCTAATTTTTATGATTTTTTATAGTTGTTTCAAGCATAAATTATTTCTTCTGTCTGTAATTCTCTAAGATGGAAGCTTAGATTATTGATTTTAGATTTTCTTGCCTTTTTTATTATCATTCCTTTTAAAAATTTTATTGAGGTATATTTGACTAGTAAAAATTGTATATGCTTAAGGTATACGATTGATGATTTGATATACATATCCACTGTAAAATATCACCACAATAAAGCAAATTAACATCACCATCACCTCAGCTTTTTTTCCTAATATAAGCATTTAATAATGCAATTTTCCCTCCAAATAATGCTATCAATGCATTCCACATATTTTGATAAGTTGTGTTTTAATTTTCATCTGGTTCAATTTTTTAAAAAAAATCTATCCAGAGACTTCTTTTACTCATCTTTTCTTTAGAAGTTCTTTGTTTAATGTTCAAATATTTGGAAATTTTCCAAATACCATTCTGTTACTGATTTGTAGTTTGATTTAATTGTGGTCAGAGAACATATTCTGCATAATTCCTGTTTGTTTGTTTTTTTTTTAAACTAGTTACGGTGTGTTTATGAGCTAGAATGGGGTCTGTCTTGTTGCATGTTCCATGTGAATGTGAGAAGAATATATGTTGTGCCGTCGTTGGATGGAGAATTCTATAAATGTCAATTATAATATGCTAATTATAATGCTATTGAGAGCAACTGCATCCTACTGATTCTCTGCCTGCTTGATATATATATGTTAATAAAAGAAGGGTATTGTATTCTTCAGCTATAGTAATAGATTTGTCTATTTTTCTTTGCAGTTCTGTCAGTTTTTGCTTCATGTATTTTGAGTCTGTGTTATTAGGCACATACAGATTAAGGATTTGTCTTCTTAGAGAATTGATCCCTTCATCAACATGTAATCTCTCTTTTTTCTCTTATAATTTTTCTTGCCCAGAAATCCGCTTTGTCTGAAATTAATACAGCTACACCAACTTGCTTTTGATTCGTGTTCGTATGATACATCTTTCTCCCACCTCTTTAGATTAAACCTGTGTCTTTCTATTTAAAGAGGGTTTCTTGTAGAAAATTTATAGTAGGGTCTTTTTTATTCCAATCCACTCTAGCAACCTGTCTTTAATTGAAGTATTGAGACCACTGACAAAGTGATGATTGATAGTTGGGTTAATATCTACCATATTTGTAACTGTATTTTATTCATTGCTTTTCCTGTTTTTTTATTCACCTTCTTTTTTTTGAGACGGAATTTCGCTCTTGTCACCCAGGCTGGAGTGCAATGGCACAATCTCGGCTCACTGCAACCTCTGCATCCGGGTTTCAAGTGATTTTCCTGCCTCAGCTTCCCGAGTAGCTGAGATTACAGGCGTCCGCCACTACGCCTGGCTAATTTTTTGTAGAGACATGGTTTTGCCATGTTGGGCAGGCTGGTCTTGAACTCCTGACCTCAGGTGATCTGCCCACCTTGGCCTCCCAAAGTGCTGGGATTACAGGCGTGAGCCACCGCACCCAAACTTTATTCACCTTCTTTTGTCTGGCTTGTCTGATTTTAATTCAGTATATGTAATTCTATTTTCTCTCTTCTCTTGGCATTTCAGTTATATGTTGCTTTTAAAAAACCTTATTGTTTGCCCTAAAGTTTGCAATATACATTTTATAAGTAACCTAAGTTTTCTTTCAAATAAGTTTATACTGCTTCATGAATTTTGCAGGTGCTGTAAAGTATTTCAAAGTTCTCCATCTAATTACTTATAAAGTTGCTGCCATTAATTTTACTTTATCACATGCTATAGTCACATAATACATTCTTATTATTTTAAGTAAATATCTCTTATCAATTAAGAATAAGATAAACAAAGATTTTACTTTATTTTCTTTCATTCCTTCTCCAAAGCTTTTCTTAATTATGTAGAAAATTTTTACATTTTCTTCATTTTTGAAGATTAATTTCTCTGAATATAAAATTGTTGTTTTTATTTCAACACTTTAAATATTTCACCCACTTTCTTCTCATTTGCAAAGTTTCTGATAAGATGTAACATATAATATTTGTATTTTTTCTTTATAGATATAATGTTTTGCCTCTGGCTTTTTTCAAAATTTTCTTTTGCTTTGGTTTTCTTTTGTTTGGATATGGTAAGCTTGGAGAGATATATATATATATAAAATATATATACACACATGTACACATATAATATACATATACACACTACTGTGGATATATATACACACATTAATTTTATAAAATTCTCACCTAACAATTATTGCTTCAAATATTACTTCTGCTCATTTTTTCTTCTTTTAGTATTGCAGTTACATGTATGTCATATCTTTTAAAAATGTTCCACAGTTGTTGGATATTAGGTTCTGTGTTTTCATTCTTTTTTCTATTTACATTTTAGTCTGGACAGTTTGTAATGGTATTGCTTCACATTCACTGATTCTTTCGGCCAAGTTCATCTTACTGAGTCCATCAAAGGCATTCTTCATTTCTATGACTGTGGTTTTAAATTCTAGCATTTTATTTTCATTCTGTCTTACAGTTTTCATCTCTGTGCTTATACTACCAATCTATTGTTGCATGTAGTCTACTCTCTTCATTAAAACTATTAGCATGTTAATTATAGTTATTTTTAAATCCTTGTCTGAAAATTCCAAAATCTCTTCCATTTCCAAGTCCAATTCTGATGCTTGCTTTGGCATCTGCAGACTTGTAATTTTTTAAGCATGCTTTGTAATTTTTCATAGAAAACTCTATATAGTGTATCGAGCTAAAGAAAACTGAGATAAATAGACCTTTAGTGAGATATTTTATGTTTATGTGGCTATAGGATAGGTTATATTTATTGTTTCCTGTGGCTGTAGGTGTCTGAAACTAATATTCCTCTGGTGTCCATGGGTTATCTCCCCTGCTGTATTTAGATTTCCCTAGAGACTCCTCCTTAAGTGGAGTCTGACAGCTTTATCTACTTTTATTATAAAAAGCGCTGTTAATGTGGTGGTAAGGAGTGGCAAAAGAGAGGCATTCTATATTCTTATAATGTTATCTCAGTCTCTTTATGTCCCTCTGCTGTTATTTTCACAAATATTTCTTACTATTTTTTTCTCCCCTTCCTAGATGCGACAGAAAGGTTGGAGTGGGCTGGAGTTGGATGATTACTCTTTTACCTGTGTGAGATTAGGCTCTGGTGAACTCTTTTTTTTCACTCGAGAGTGGGCCTTTGTCATGGAGAACACATTGGGCATATTTCAAAGTACTTATTTTTATCTTCTCATGCTAAAGACACGAGGTGATTTTTCTTGAATACTATTATGAGAACCTGCTGGCATTTTTTTCATATAAAAACCCATGAAATATGAATGTAAGTGGACTGTAGCCTCCAGCAGTTATTCATTATCAATCCTGTCTAAATTCAGCATCACCACTTAAGTGTGCCTACCAGATTACACCTCCAGTGACTTCTATCCCAGGTAAAATGATCTCAGCTATATTTCTCCAAATTTGTCTGTCTCTTTAGATTTTAGGGTGGCAGTTTGCCCTGCAATCGTAATTCTCTGTTGGGTGCAAAAAAAAAAAAAAAAAAGTCATTGATTTTCATTTGTTTAGTTTTTTCCTTGTCATAAGGATAAGAGTGACAATTTCCAAGCTCCGTAAGTGTTGGAGCTGCAACAGGAAGTCCTCTCCATTTTTTTAAGTGTAGCATATTTCAAAAGCACTGACATTGTAGTTAACATCTGGTTACTAGATTACAATTTTGTGGTTAGGAAAATATTTTTTTAAGTACAAGGCTGAGAGATCAACTCATAAAACTTTGCACAAATGAACAAGTGTTCTATGGATAAAAATCCCTTTAGCAATTGTATGGGAGGGTAATCATCAATCCCCTCTCTTACAGGCAATTTTACTATTTCAGCAGATGAACATGCAGTTAAAAAAAAATATGTCATCAGAACAAACTGGTTTTCTATTATTTGAGTTAACTGAGATGTTGCTGCATTTTATTATAAAGACATTTATCTTTTTAGGAAGGGGGCTGGAATTAATGTTAGACAAGTAAAGCATTTCTAGGAGCTCATAATTTAAGAGGGACCAAAAACTTAGTAATCAAGATAAATTATTTTTTTTTTTTTTTTTTTTTTTTTTTTTGAGACGGAGTCTCGCGCTGTGTCACCCAGGCTGGAGTGCAGTGGCGCGATCTCGGCTCACTGCAAGCTCCGCCTCCCAGGTCCACGCCATTCTCCTGCCTCAGCCTCCCAGTAGCTGGGACTACAGGCGCCCGCCACCTCGCCCGGCTAGTTTTTTGTATTTTTAGTAGAGACGGGGTTTCACCATGTTAGCCAGGATGGTCTCGATCTCCTGACCTCGTGATCCACCCGCCTCGGCCTCCCAAAGTGCTGGGATTACAGGCTTGAGCCACTGCGCCCGGCCGATAAATTATATTTTTAAATAATACTTTTTAAAAAATAAATATTAATGAAAAAATTTTACAATGAAGAAAATATCAAAATTTACTTAAAGGCAGAATTAGAAACAGTCCCATGTACAGTCATACTGGAGACTAAGGCAAAAGGGAAAATCTTGATTGCTGACTTTTTTTGTATTTCTTTAAATTGCACACCCTACGCAAGTGGCTCCTTCTACTCCAGCCGTAGTAGGGGAATGTTCAGTCATCAGACACTGGAAAAATGCATGTAAATTTACATCTTAGAGAATAAAACATTGAAGTATGTCAAATATAGGATGATTTTCTTCCATACATAGTTCAACATATCATGTGAAATTCAATATAACTAAGTGAAAAACAAAAGTATTGCCGATTCCTTTAAGTAAAAAGCTACTATTTCATTCGGTAGCTCTTTGTGATTTGACAATAATACTAATATATTAAAGGTTAACATATTTGTCTCTTCACACACAAATGCATATACACATACACATTTATGTACACACATACAAATATTACAAGAGATTGAAAATAGGCATCTCCATAAAAAAGTATCTCTTGGGCTGACTTCCCACTGAAGCTTCCAGGCTAGCCATGATTTTGGATTCCTGCTTTCCCTCATGATCCCTCCATCCCTATTCCCTTCTCAGACTTTTCCAAACCTTAAAATAATTGCTATTTTAAATACCCATGTGTCTTAATTTTTTACTGTTAATCTTTTTTACTGTAAATCTACGATATAATATTTTGATATATATATGTAAATGACCACTATAGTCAAGCAAATTAACACATCCTTCTTCTCACATAGCTTTTGTTTGTTTTGTGGTAAGAACACCTGAAATTTACTCACTTTAGCGATTTATTGGACCACTTCCTCTCTTCCTAACTAAAGAGACTTGAATTTGTGTTCAAATACAGTTTCATTTATATAAGGCATGTTATTAAGTACTGTACATATAAATATGCATACCCTTTTGTTGGATACACAGGGTAAAATAATTCAAGTATATAATATGTAATATTAAAATACCAGAGAGTATGTGTTTTTACTAAAACATTCCTTCTTTTCTTTTGATCCCATTAGACATGATCAAAATACATTTGAACATGAGGGTTGCTACTTAATGAGCTGTGGTGGTAAGAAGTGAACAGCTGTTCTACCGACGAGATGGTTGGTGGGCTTGACACGCTGAGCATATCTGAGCACAGGGAACTCACCAAATTTCCTGGTGATGCGCAGGTGTTGAGGAACAAGACAATGACAGAGAACATTCTCTTCTAATTGTGCCCAGATGATGATAATCGGGACAATTTGGGACTTCATATTTTTCAGAACTTTAATCTTCATAAAATTTTCAACAGGAACAAAGAGAAAAGGCTGGAATTATCTGAATTGTATAGGTAGATAAAGGACCTAGAGTCCTTCAAGACTTACACATTGAGTCATAGATAATATAATCAACATACATATATATACACATATATATATCTATGGAATTTAAATTGTGGTGTGGTTTTACAAATCAGATGGAAAGGGTCACATTTGTAACTAGAAAAATTCAGGTCAGGTCTCTATCAGTACTCAAATCTATTGCTTTAATTCCACATATTGAACATTATTTTGTCTCTATCTCATTTTGTTAATGTCCTGTAAACAATATGCTGGTTTTCTACTTCTCAGAAATGTTTACTGTGAGGCCAGTTTTGCCATTATGAAGGAAAATGTAGGGGAAGACTAGTCCTGCACGTGTTGTATTATTTAGACACACGAACAATAGAATATGTACTAAAATCTCGTCACAATCACATCTGAAGGCCAGGGAACAAAGAGATTTATTGCAAATATTGAATTTCCTGCTTAATTGTTTTTATGGTCAAAAGTCCTTGTTAAGCACACTACTTTTAGGACTCTCCACAATCTCCACAAGTGACCTAAAGACAAAGTGTGGGAGACTAGTACAAAGTGGTGGGGCCTGAGACCCAGAATAAAATGAATACATGCGAGAAGAAATCACGTCTAGAGCAGAGGCTTTTTCACTTCATAAATTACTATCTTGATGGACATTCGATACTAGCAAATTCAATGCACAAGTAATGCAAAGAATTTTCGTGGGTGGAAAAGGCTGAAAGAAGAGATCAAGCAACAGCGTCGGTAGCTCTGGATGGTTTGATAATGGTCCCAGATTTCAAGCAGATACTTAAATACATTCTTCACATAACTTCGAGTACCCGGGTGTTACATCTCACAGAAATGGTATACTCATTGTGCTGTTTTTATTTCTAAGTAGAATCTTGAAAGATCTTTCTAAGTAAAATGTTGGCAAAGAAACAATCCCATCACTGAATGTCCCTGTCATTTCGCTTTTTATGGGATTGGTTGCAGATGTTGCAGGGTCTTTGCCTCTCCACCTAGGTCTGTTCACACTCAGCTCAGTCACCAATTGGGATAAATACTGAACACACCACTCCACTGTTGTGATTCAGCTTTAAAACTTACTTTTCAATTTTTCTTTTTTTTTTTTTGGTCTCAACTTACTGGTGCTTTTTGTAGAGAAAACTTTCAAGTGGTTTTAGATTCTAAAATAAGGCAATGATGAATTACTTGGGAACTTTATTAAACATGAGACTAAACTTTGATCAACACATTTTTGTAGAAAAACAAGAAATATCAAATAGAGACAAATCTGAGATAAAGTTCAATTCAAAATAGATTGAGACTGGAAGAGCATTAATGTTACTTAAATCATATATTTAATAGAAATATACAAACGAAGGTTCTAACAGCTGGATGTTTTCATAAGTGAAGGAACATCTAAAACTAACTTTTAGAAAATTAATAGTATGTACCCTGGAGGCTACTGTATTACTTATACAACATTTTTTTTAAAGTATCATTTTGTATTCTATGTAAGATGACAAAAATGGGTTTTGTTTTTGTCATTGTTGTTATACAATTAAAAGTTGTTCACAAAACAAGGTGTAACCATAATGTAATGTGCTGCTTAACTGTAAGGAATATTTGCATAGTCATAGGAATGTAAACCCTAAGTATTGATTTAATTTCAAAGGGTGATATAAGTATATTGGAAGAATGAGGGGTAGTCTGTGTGAGTTTATAGCTAGCAAAGATTTTATAAAATAGATTATTTCTCAACCTCAATAAAAGGAAAGTAATAGATACCATCTAAAGGTTAAAAATCAAGAAACAGCTGTCCTAACATTTGATTTGAAAATGGGAGGTAAATGACATTAGAAACAACTATAAACAAGTAGAAAAAAAAATTAGGAGAATGGGCAAAGGACCATTGTTTCTTTTTCTTTTCTTTTTTTTTTTTTTTTGAGACAGAGTTTCGCTCTGTCATCCAGGCTGCAGTGCAATGGCATGATCTCAGCCTCACTGCAATCTCCATCTCCCAGGTTCAAGTGGTTCTCCTGCCTCAGCTTCCCAAGTAGCTGGGATTACAGGTGTGCACCACGATGCCCAGCTAATTTTCTTTGTATTTTTAGTAGAGACAGGGTTTCACCATGTTGGCCGGGCTGGTCTTGAACTTTTGACCTCAAGTGATCCACCCACCTCGGCCTCCCAAAGTGCTGGGATTACAGGCATGAGCCACCGCGCCCGGCCAGGACCATTGTTTCTTCTTGGACAGTTATGTTACTAATTACCACCCTGCTGGTACTTTTTGAATGTATGTGTGTTATTCCTTTGATAAAATTAAACACCTAAGAGTTTTATAAGAAATTAAATCCTATTTTTAAAAAGAAAACATTTTTTTGTTGGAGGGGAAGAGTACTTCAACATTTCTCTTTAATATAGAAAAGTGGAAATGTTAATTAACAAAAACTATTCTTTCTGGCCAAAATATTATAACACCTTTGAGAGCGATCAACATTAAAGAATACACTCTGCAATCCTGCTTCCCCAATAAACAAAATTATCTTCATAGTCTTATTCAAACTTGTATACTGCCATAGCATAGTGACTAAGACCAAAGGCTTTCATTCAGACTCTCTTGGTTTGAATCCTGGTTGTGTAACTGTGATCTAGTTAGTTAACCTATTTAGTAAAAATATGCATCACTGCATTGTTTGAGAGTTAAATAAGATAATAAATGCAAAGCACTTACCATGGTGCCTAGCATAGATTCACATTCAATTAATGTTAGTTTTTCTTTCATCCACAGTTGAAATCACGGCATAGATACATATTTGTATCTCTCCACATAAACTCAATTCCTCAGCCACCTCCCCTTTTCCCACAATGCAGCCCTCTGTTACACCCCTCCTGTGCTAATTCTTGACCATTCTTCAGAAAAGCCTTCACTAATTGGCACTATGTAAGCCCTATTGCCCCTTTTTGACTTTTCTCCTCCATGGTATCCTGCTTATTTCCTTAATAGCACTTCCTAGAACATAAAATAAATATTTCTGAGTATAATTATTTATTTAATATCCATTTGTGTCTGACAGTAGACTTTAAACTCTGGAGCAAAGTCTACTTCTATCTCCGTCTTTATTAGATACTTAGTTCCTAGCACACTGTTTGACTCATAATAGGTGTTCATTAAATGATTGGCTTAAAGGTTGATTGTGACAGCATAGCTTCCCATTAGGTTGCCGAGCTATATCTTCCTTAACTGTTGTGTTACTGAGGTAGGGGGCTGGCAGGACCTGTTTTCCAGTCATGGCCCTGTTTATCAAAGCAGGATCTGATCAAAACAGGATGTAGCAAACAAGTGGGCCAAAACCAGCAGATGGCTATGAAAGTGACGTTTAGGTGCCCTCACTGCTCATTAGCATAAAGACACACCCACCAGCACCATGACAGTTTACAAATACCATGGCAGCAGGCCATGGCAATGGCTAGAAAGTTACCTTATATGGTTTCTGGAACTCCCAACCCTCTTTCCAGAAAGTTCTGAATACTGTGCCTCTTAATTAACATATAATTAAAAGTGAGTATAAGTACAGCTGCCAACAGCCTAATATGCTTCTGTATCAGGGCACACTGCCAGTACTGCAAGGAGCAGTACTGGTTCAATGAAAGTTGCTTTCTCTTACCACCAGCTTGCCCTTGAATTCTTTCCTGGGTAAAGCCAAGAACCCTCCCAGGCTAAGCCCCAACTCTGGGGCTCACCTACCCACCTGCATCATTACTATTGGGATACTTCTAATTTTCAGTTACTTCCACTTGTCCATAGTGCTCTAATGAATATGATAAGAATAGGGATTTTTCTTCTTTCTGATTATAAACATTTAATAAACACATCCAAAATGTGAATACTTCTGTCTAAATTCTCTGATTATGTTTTATAGCTCCATATTCTCATAAGCAGCTACTCAAACGATCAACATATCCTTGAATGTATAAGTAAATTCATGAAGGAAGAGTTAAGACCAACAATTGATCAGTTAGGACTTTTCCAGAAGTTTACTTTATGTTTGTTCTTAATACTTCTACTTCATGTTGTTTTTCTTTTGTTTTTTTTTTTTTGTTTTTTTTTTTTTTTGAGACGGAGTCTCGCTCTGTTGCCCAGGCTGGAGTGCAGTGGCCGGATCTCAGCTCATTGCAAGCTCCGCCTCCCGGGTTTTTAAGCCATTCTCCTGCCTCAGCCTCCCGAGTAGCTGGGACTACAGGCGCCCACCACCTCGCCCGGCTAGTTTTTTGTATTTTTTAGTAGAGACGGGGTTTCACCGTGTTAGCCAGGATGGTCTCGAACTCCTGACCTTGTGATCCGCCCGTCTCGGCCTCCCAAAGTGCTGGGATTTTCATGTTGTTTTTCTTAATCCCGCTCCCTAGTTGTCAAATATTTAGCATGATTAATGCCTCATCTTTTGAAAGAAAAACGGTACATTTGGAGTGCTCTTATTTTTTTCTTTTTTAAAAAATGCATATCGGTGATTCTTTCTAAATGCTCACCTGCCTCCTTCCTTGGTATGATTTGATAGCTTCTTACTAAAAGGTGACTCGCTAGAAATATTTTTACAATCTTCTTTTATGAGTAACTTTGTTTGAAAAAGCCTTCCTTCATTAATAAACAAGTTATTTGGCTTTGGCTTATTTTCAGTTTTATTTTATTCAGATAGTAAATAGCATTATGTTTCTTTTTACAGAGGTAGAGACTGAACTTTTGAACATACAAGTAATTAGTCCAGGCTCATAAAGTAAAGAATGATGGTTCCTGTTGTCTCTGAAGTCTACGTTCTCAACTCATATACCACACAGCCTCCATCCTCTACTTCTACGGTGGTATCTACTATTTCCACACTTCATTATAATTCTGTGAAGTCACATATCATTCCTCATTCTCAGTTTTATACTTAACACCTATCACAGGGCACAACAGGTCACTCAATGATAATGAGGTTTACTAAAGTAAAATTTATGCCATTGATCATTGTGAGTGGGGTCAACCAAAATGAAAAAGAAACAACTCAGGCAATTCAGGTGTAATATGTAGAAATGTTAATTACTGTGAACTCTTAATTAACATTAAGTTATTCCTCCCCCATGCCATGATGTATATGCCACCTTCTAAATCTACACAGTTGAATAGTAGCCATCTGAAGACTTAAGGACTATGAAAGAATTGTGAAACATTCACATAGTAATTTTCTTTCTTTTTTAATTATACTTTAAGTTCTGAGATACATGTGCAGAACGTGCAGGTTTGTTACATAGGTATACACGTGCCACGGTGGTTTGCTGCACCCATCAACCTGTCATCTACATTAGATATTTCTCCTAATGCTGTCCCTACCCTGGCCCCCAACCCCCTGACAGGCCCCTCTGTGTAATAGCACCCTCCCTGTGTCCATGTATTCTCATTGCTCATCTCCCACTTATGAGTGAGAACATGCAGTGTTTGGTTTTCTGTTCCTGTGTTAGTTTCCTGAGAATGATAGTTTCCAGCTTCATCCATGTCCCTGCAAAGAACATGAACTCATCCTTTTTTATGGCTGCATAGTATTCCATGGTGTATATGTGCCACATTCTCTTTATCCAGTGTATCACTAATGGGCATTTGGGTTGGTTCCAAGTCTTTGCTATTGTGAATAGTGCTGTAATAAACATACATGTGCATGTGTCTTTTTAGTAGAATGATTTCTAATCCTTTGGGTATATACCCAGTAATGGGATTGCTAGGTCAAATGGTATTTCTGGTTGCAGATCATTGAGGAATCGCCACACTGTCTTCCACAATGATTGAACTTATTTACACTCCCACCAACCGTGTAAAAGCATTCCGATTTCTCCACATCCTCTCCAGCATCTGTTGTTTCCTGACTTTTTAATAATGGCCATTCCAACTAGCGTGAGATGGTATCTCATTGTGGTTTTGATTTGCATTTCTCCAATGATCAGTAATGATGAACTTTTTTTTCATGTCTGTTGGCCGCATAAATGTCTTCTTCCAGGAAGTGTCTGTTCATATTCTTCACCCACTTTTTGATGGGGTTGTTTGGTTTTTTTTCTTGTAAATTTGTTTACATTCTTTGTAGATTCTGGATATTAGCCCTTTGTCAGATAGACAGATTGCAAAAATTTTCTCCCATTCTGTAGGTTACCTGTTCTTTCTGATGATAGTTTCTTTTGCCCTGTAGAAGCTCTTTAGTTTAGTTAGATCCCATTTGTCAATTTCGACTTTTGTTGCCATTGCTTTTGGTGCATTAGACATGAAGTCTTTGCCCATGCCTATGTCCTAAATGGTATTGCCTAGTTTTTCTTCTAGGATTTTTATGGTTTTAGTTCTTACATTTAAGTCTTCAATCCATCTGGAGTTAATTTTTGTATATGGTGTGAGAAAAGCGTCCAGTTTCAGTTTTCTGCATATGGCTAGCCAGTTTTCCCAACATTATTTATTAAATAGGGAATCCTTTCTCCATTGCTTGTTTTTGTCAGATTTGTCAAAGATCAGATGGTTGTGGATGTATGACCTTATTTCTGAGGCCTGTGTTCTGTTGCATTGGTCTGTATGTCTGTTTTGGTACCAGTACCATACTGTTTTGGTTACTATAACCTTGTAATACAGTTTGAAGTCAGGTAGCATGATGCCTGCAGCCTTGCTGTTTTTGCTTAGGCTTGTCTTGGCTATATGGGCTCTTTCTTGGTTTCATATAAAATTTAAAGTAATTTTTTCTAATTCTAAAACTAATTCTGTGAAGAAAGTCAATGGTAGTTTGAGGGGGATAGCATTGAATCTATAAATTACTTTGGGAAA
This sequence comes from Theropithecus gelada, assembly GCF_003255815.1. Taxonomy (NCBI): domain Eukaryota; kingdom Metazoa; phylum Chordata; class Mammalia; order Primates; family Cercopithecidae; genus Theropithecus; species Theropithecus gelada. The sequence continues at coordinate 55,379,601 of NC_037685.1, forward strand.
TATGGCCATTTTCACAATAAGTGATTCTTCCTATCTATAAGCATGGAATGTTTTTCCATTTGGTTGTATCCCCTCTCACTTCCTTGAGCAGTGGTTTGTAGTTCTCTTGAAGAGGTCCTTCACATTCCTTGTAAGTTGTATTCCTATGTATTTTATTATCTTTGTAGCAACTGTGAATGAGAGTTCACTCATGATTTGGCTGTCTGTCTATTATTGGTGTATAGGAATGCTTGTGATTTTTGCACATTGATTTTGTATCCTGAGACTTTGCTGAAGTTGCTTATTAGCTTAAGGAAAAAATTTTGGGCTTAGATGATGGGGTTTTCTAAATATACAACCATGTCATCTGCAAACAGACACAATTTGACTTCCTTTCTTCCTATTTAAATATCCTTTATTTCTTTCTCTTGCCTGATTGCCCTGGCCAGAACTTCCAGTACTGTGTTGAATAGGAGTGGTGAGGGAGGGCATCCTTGTCTTGTGCCAGTTTTCAAAGGAATGCTTCCAGCTTTTCCCCATTCAGTATGATATTGGCTGTGGGTTTGTCATAAATAGCTCTTATCATTTTGAGATATGTTCCATCAATACCTAGTTTATTGAGAGTTTTTAGTATGAAGGAATGTTGAATTTTATCGAAGGTCTTTTCTGCTTCTATTGAGATAATCAGGTGGTTTTTGTCATTGGTTCTGTTTATGTGATGAATTTTGTTTATTGATAATTCATATACTGAACCAGCCTTGCATCCCAGGGATGAAGCCAACTTGATCATGGTAGATAAGCTTTTTGAAATGCTGCTCGATTCGGGTTGCCAGTATTTAATTGAGGATTTTTGCGTTGATGTTCATCAGGAACACTGGCCCGAAATCTTCTTTTTTTGTTGTTGTGTCTCTGCCTGGTTTCCCTATCAGGATGATGCTATGCTGGCCTCATAAAATGAGCTGGGGAGTAGTCCCTCTTTTTCTATTGTTTGGAATAGTTTCAGAAAGAATGGTACCACCTCCTCTTTGTACCTCTGGAAGAATTAGGCTGTGAATCCGTCTGGTCCTGGGGGTTTTTTGGTTGGTAGGCTATTAATTACTGCCTCAATTTCAGAACTTGTTATTGGTCTATTCTGAGATTCGACTTTTTCGTGGTTTAGTCTTGGGAGGGTATATGTGTCCAGGAATTTATCCACTTCTAGATTTTCTAGTTTATTTGTGTAGAGGTGTTTATAGTAGTCTCTGATGGTAGTTTGTATTTCTGTGGGATCACTGTTAGTATCCCCTTTATCATTTTTTATTGTGTCTATTTGATTCTTCTCTCTTTTCTTCTTTATTATTCTGGCTAGTGGTCTATTTTGTTAATCTTTTCAAAAAAGCAGCTCCTGGATTCATTGATTTTTTTGAAGGGTTTTTGGTGTCTCTGTCTCCTTCAGTTCTGCCCTGATCTTAGTTAGTTATTGTCTTCTGCCAGCTTTTGAATTTATTTGCTCTTGCTTCTCTAGTTCTTTTCATTGTGATGTTAGGGTGTCGATTTTAGATCTTTCCTGCCTTCTCTTGTGGGCCTTTAGTGCTATTAATTTCCCTCTAAACACTGCTTTAGCTGTGTCCCAGAGATTCTGGTACATTGTATCTGAATTGGTTTCAAAGAACTTATTTATTTCTGCCTTAATTTCGTTATTTACCCAGTAGTTATTCAGAAGCAGGTTGTTCAGTTTCCATGTAGTTGTGTGGTTTTGAGTGAGTTTCTTAAACCTGAGTTCTAATTTGATTCCACTGTGGTCTGAGGACCGTTTGTTATGATTTCCGTTCTTTTACATTTGCTGAGGAGTGTTTTACTTCCAATTATGTGGGCAATTTTAGAATAAGTGCAATGTGGTACTGAGAATTATATTCTGATGATTTGTGGTGGTGAGTTCTGTAGATGTCTATTAGGTCTGTTTGGTCCAGAGCTGAGTTCAAGTCCGGAATATCCTTGTTAATTTTCTGTCTCATTGATATAATATTGACACTGGGGTGTTAAAGTCTTTCATTATTATTGTGCAGGAGTCTAAGTCCCTTTGCAGGTGTCTAAGAGCTTGCCTTAGACAAGAGCTAAGGTGTCTTTTTTTTTTTTTTTTTTTTTTTTGAGACGGAGTCTCCCTGTGTCGCCCAGGGTGGAGTGCAGTGGCCGGATCTCAGCTCACTGCAAGCTCCGCCTCCCGGGTTTTTACGCCATTCTCCTGCCTCAGCCTCCCGAGTAGCCGGGACTACAGGCGCCCGCCACCTCGCCGGGCTAGTTTTTTGTATTTTTTTAGTAGAGACGGGGTTTCACCGTGTTAGCCAGGATGGTCTCGAGCTCCTGACCTCGTGATCCACCCGTCTCGGCCTCCCAAAGTGCTGGGATTACAGGCTTGAGCCACCGCGCCCGGCCGAGCTAAGGTGTCTTATTGAGTGCATATATTTTTAGGATAACAAGCTCTTCTTGTTGCATTGATCCCTTTACCATTATGTAATGTCCTTCTTTGTCTTATTGATCTTTCTTGGTTTAAAGTCTTTATCAGAGACTAGGATTGCAACCCCTGATTTTTTTTTCTTTCCGTTTGCTTATTCCTCCATCCCCTTATTTTGAGCCTATGTGTGTCTTTAAATGTAAGATGGTTCTACTTAATACAGCACACCGACTGGTCTCGACTCTTTATCCAATTTGCCAGTCTGTGTCTTTTAGTTGGAGCATTTACATTTAAGGTTAATATTGTTATTTGTGAATTTGATCCTGTCATTATGATGCTAGCTGGTTATTTTGCCCATTAGTTGATGCAGTTTCTCCATAGTGTCGATGGTCTTTACAATTTGGTATGTTTTTGCAGTGGCTGGAACCATATTTTTCTTTCCATATTTAGTGCTTCCTTCAGGAGCTCTTGTAAGGCAGGCCTGGTGGTGACAAAATCTCTCAGCATTTGCTTGTCTGTAAAGGATTTTACATCTCCTTCGCTTATGAAGCTTAGTTTGGCTGCATATGCAATTCTGGGTTGAAAATTATTTAAGAATGTTGAATATTGGCCCCCACCGTCTTCTGGCTTACCGGGTTTCTGCAGACAGATCTGGTGTTAGTCTGAGGGGCTTCCCTTTGGGGGTACCCGACCTTTCTCTCTGGCTGCCCTTAACATTTTTTCCTTCATTTCAACCTCGCTGAATCTGATGATTATGTGTCTTGGGGTTGCTCTTCTCAAAGAGTATTTTTGTGGTTTTCTCTATATTTGCTGAATTTGAATATTGGCTTGTCTTGCTAGGTTGGTGAAGTTCTCCTGGATAATATCCTGAAGAGTATTTTCCCACTTGGTTTTATTCTCCCCGTCACTTTCAGGTACACCAATCAAACGTAGGTTTGGTCTTTTCACATAGTTCCGTATTTCTTGGAGACTTTGTTCATTTATTTATTTTTTTCATTCTTTTTTCTCTAATCTTGTCCTTTTGCTTTATTTCATTAAGTTGATCTTCAATCTCTGATATCCTTTCTTCCGCTTGATCAATTCGGCTTTGATACTTGTGTATGCTTCACGAAGTTCTCGTGCTGTGTTTTTCAGCTCCATCAGGCTCTTTATGTTCTTCTCTAAATTTATTCTAGTTAGCATTCCTCTAACCTTTTTTCAAGGTTCTTAACTTCCTTGTATTGAGTTAGAACATGCTCCTTTAGCTCGTAGCAGTTTGTTATTATCCACCTTCTGAAGCCTACTTCTGTCAATTCATGAAACTCATTCTCTATCCAGTTTTGTTTCCTTGCTGGCAAGGAGTTGCGATCCTTTGGAGGAGAAGAGGCATTCTGGTTTTTGGAATTTTCAGCCTTTTTGAGCTGGTTTTTCCTCATCTTCATGGATTTATCTACCTTTGGTCCTTAATGCTGGTGACTTTCAGATTGGGTTTTTGTGTGCATGTCCTTTTTGTTCATGTTGATTTCTGTTTGTCAGTTTTCTTTCTGACAGTCAGGCCCCTTTGCTGCCGGTCTCCTCGAGTTTGCTGGAGGTCCACTCCAGACCCTGTTTGCCTGGGTATCACCAGTGGAGGCTCAGCTGGAAAAGCAGAAATCACCCGCCTTCTGGGTTGATCTCGCTTTGGAGCTGCAGACCACAGCTGTTCTTATTCGGCCATCTTTCCTAGTCTCCCACATGGTAATTTTCTAGTGGACTAGAGCTAGAAGAAAAATGGTTTATTAAAAAGTCTTCAGATTTAGCTAAAACTGGCTCAAAGCTCTATCTCATTGTTTCCATGTTCGTCAAGATTTCTGTGGATCCCTGTTGCTTGAGTTCCCCTAGTCTACAACTCACATCCCCTGTTACTGCCAACGTAAGGCTGACATCAAGTAGACTTCACAGTGAAAGAAGCAAGGGATTACATTGCTATAATATCTGACAGCTTAAATTTGATTGACTGTCCCTTGACCATTTCTCACCAACACAAGCTGTCAGCTGCCATGGGAGCTCAGCCACTTTCTTCTCTCCCGCTTCCCCTCCTCTCTTTGTAGGCTCATTCCTACTTCAAAAAGCCTCTTGTGCCACCCACCCCTTGTTACTGTCCTGGGGCCTCGACATCTCACTGTGTTCCCTTGTCACACCAGGGCTACAACTCGTCAAGGTATTTTTAGACTAAAGAAGGTTCTTCTCTCATTTCAGTCCCTGAAATACTCTTTAATTTCTCCGACCACACAGTTGTCCGGCATGTCCCCCAGCTGGTTCCGCGTGTAGATGGCCTCCTCTTTCTTTGCAATAACAGGTCTGCAGACTTCCGCTCTGCACAGCAGCGGGAACATATGCGACATTTCTGTCAGGAAAGCCAGAGATATTAATTAACATTTCATCAAATTACATCTAAACTGCCAGTTATTTCTTTTTCTTTTTGGTAGATGCATAGAGATGGAGTATTAGTTTTTTAGTGTTGGATGAAAACATCATTGCTTATTAAGGAATTCTGCATCTAGATGTTGGCTGTCAATTAGGTTTCACATAAAGGTGATCATATATAATATTTAAATTCATAAGTGTATATATGTATTTATATAGTAATACAATTATATTTTATACGATTGTTATATATAAATGATATATAAATATTAAATATCTATCAAAACTAATGTACATAAAATATATATAAATATGCATATATAAATTTATGTATACATGCACACACATATTCACTATGTATTAACTGTTATATGCACAAATATATGTGCACAATGTATATGTGCATGGCTACATAGTAAGATATATATGTAATCTATCTCTTCCATTTTATCTCTCCTATAAGGTGCTTCAAAAGGAGGAACTTCACCTTGTTTATCCATATATACATTTGTTCACAATTCCATATATGCTGTCAGGAAGCAGGAATGTACTCAATAATTATTCAATAACTGTCCGTTTCCCACTGTTTTTATTTTGGCTGGTGGTTTCAAAATCATGTAAGGAAATGGTGGAAAGATGTGGAGTTTATCAAAATCACATTTAACTCAGAAATGAAACTTAGATGTGAAGTTATACACACGAACGTCCTGTTTTTGGTTTGACACATTATGAGCAGTTGTCTTTCCTTCCTCAAACAGTGGGAAAGCAGACTTGTCTTCTAATGTCATTCCAGTCTCCCTTTTCTCAGAAATTGATTATGCATACTCACACATGTAGTCAAGGTGGTTCTTCATTGTAGCAGACTATATACTTAAAGAATCTGACATAATTTTTCCATTTTTCATCCTTTTGAAAGCTTTAATATTATTGCTGTAAATGTGGTTGTACAAAGCTATAAATTTCTCACTTAATCCTTTTTAAATCCTTCTGACATGTGACCAGGAGTTGGAAATACATAAATGTTAAATTTTATGTTTTTTTCCGTGTTACCATAGCCTGTTATTCTATTATAAACTGTCAGCTGTTACCCAATCAAAGTAAAATGGGTAAGAAAAGCTTATGGTAGTCCAAGGAACATTCCTTCTTGCATGAATTTGCCAATCTTCATCAGATGTAGGCTAATTGATGAAACTTGGAGTTTTCAAAAATGGTAGCACAGAGTGGGAAAAGAAAATATCTCACTTCTTCCTGCTTTGCTTCTTTCTAACTTCAGTATAAAAATATCTCTCTGATTTGCGATCTGTGTTTGGGTACATTTTGTCACTAGAAGTATTTCTCTTGTGACTTAAGTATATTTCCTTTGGATTGTTTTATAATTTCAAACTCAAACTCAATCGTTACAGCTTTTCATCCCAGAGGAAGGTAGGACGTGTTTTGGTCAAAATTTCAGATTTTTTTTTTTTTTTCATAAGAGAGAGGGCTGGCACGTCAGTTTCTGCAAAACGATTTTACTATAACTGCCTCTCACTGTAGTGAATTTTGGCTGTCCAACAAAATCATAATAAGGAGTGTGCAATATTTTGCTTTGGTTCATGTGAGGTGAGGCAAATCAAGCGTTGAAGCTTAAAAGAGTTCTAGGTCAATCTGGCTCCTTCCTTCAGGAGTGTAAGATCTTGGGCAATTACTTGTCCTTTTACTTAGCTATTTTCTCATCAACAAAATGGCAATAATCACATTCACTACAGAGGGTTGTTTCTAATGTTTTGAGGCTGAAAAGAAATTTGGTATTTATGTCAAGTAGCACACAGAGGATTATCAATCACTGTTACCTACTCACATCAAGGGTTTCCAAACTAAGTGTGAATTATCATTTTAATATCTGTCAGGGCTCCTTGAAGAAGTGGTTGATTTCCAGATGTGGGCATGGAGAACACAAGATAGACTTGGAGCATCTTGCGGTGCCAGAAAGTGAGATAGTCCTCAAGAGAGAATGAGGGCATCTTAAGAAGGCACAGAAGCCAACCTGAAAGACCTTCCAAAGGCCAAAACTGGAATAATTTAATCAATAAAATAAATACAGTACTGAATTACAGCCCGTAGAATAAAATGAATATCCATACATTTGAAATACCGATATAAGCAATAGATTGAATAAACTAATAAACAGAGAAAAAGAGAGCTCTTCTTTGTAGAATTCCAGTTAATAAAAGAAGAAAGAACGCAGCAAATACACAACATGAGAACAACACAGTACTAACTGTTGCAGGAAAGATTCATCAAGAAGAACACGAGTCACAATTTAAGCCAAAACAGAATAGCTGTATAGTCACAAAATACCTCCCCCAAGATATTTATTAATTAGTTACAAGTGGAAAAGAGTACTCGTATCATGGAAAAAACCCAGACTTTGCTTCAACTAAGTGATCAAGTTAGTGTCACTGCTAATAAAACTTTCAGGCATCATCTGGCCCTGATATGATGCACCAAGAAACACACAGCACTTCTGTGATCTTGTTCCCCTAAAATGCATAACTTTAATGTAGTAATGAAAAAATACAGAAGAAAACAAATTTGAGGACATCCTATAAAGTAACTGACCAGTACACCTTGAGTATCAAGGTTATGGAAGATAAGGGATAACCTTATCCTCCTAAGGAGATGAAGGAAATATGACAGCTAAATTTGATATGAGTTCCTGCATTGGACTCTGGAACGGAAAAAAGGGCATCAGTGGGAAAACAAGGAAAATCTAATAAAATCTGTAGTTTATTAGATAATGTGGCACCAATGGTAACGTCTTAGTTTTGATCATTGTACTGTGGTGATATATGATGTTAATGTTAGGGGAAGCTGAGTGAAGGTATATGCAATATTTCCATAAATCTAAATTTATTTCAAAACACAAAGTTAAAAATATATGTTAGGACCAAGTTATAATTCTCGTTCATAAAATATCTAGCAATATCAATGAAAAGGACTTATCTCTAATTCTGCAGGGTTTTCAGAAATTCTCTGACTCTGTCCCTGGTTGTATGCTTTTTTCAAAGCAAAATACTGTTGCTCTTCATCAATTCTGTGTTTAAAATGTTTTGGTTGGGTAGCTTGCTTCTTCTCATTTCACATGTGTTTGCTTCTCTCTAAACAACTCACAGTCACAAGGTGATATGGAGAGAACCAAACACATATGAAATCTTGGATTAGAATCTGAACTTAGAGGTGATATGTGGGAATTTTCTCAACACTTCTGTGCAAAGGCTACTAAGTGAGCAAAGAAGTACAGGCTGGAATGAACCACTGAGCTTCATTTATCATTCTACTCTTCAGACTCTCACCTTAGGTCTTCATCTATTTGAGGACTAAAAAAGTACTTGATTTCTCTTCAGAATAGGCATAGTATAGAAAGCACAGTAAATGAGAGCAAACATCAACTTCCCACATAATTTCCAAATATCCCAGAGACTAACACAATTCTTGCAGTGATCAGAAATGTAACAGAACTGTTAACAACGCAGGAAAGAAGGCATGGTCATTGATAAATTACAGGTTCACTTCTTGCAACATGATGGAAAATAATAATAACTATATTTTTTATCAAAATTAAACATGTCGCAAACTTGTTTCTTTTACATGATTCCACCATCTTGCCTCAGTAGTCACAGAACCTCTGGATTGCAATACTATACAAACTTTTTAAAAAGAAACTTTGACATTTTATTAGGCACATCAAATGTGGGTAGTTTATGATTCATTTATGATCCATGATGGTGTAATTACAATAGCCACGTTTCTTAAATGATACTACCTTGTTTTTTTACCACATAAAAATGCGTGATATTTCTAGCAAAAGTCAAAACATGTGGACATGGTTGTCAAAATGCTCATTTCAATGTTAACGATACTTACAAGTGTGGATCACGGCCACAGGTCTCTCCTAGCTTCTCAAGAGTGGTGCCATCTAATTGGTGAGAAGGTTGATAACACCTAGTATATAACCCCATTTTCTGCTCTAGACCCATCCACAGGAAAATGAACACTGGAATGTGTGTTTTACATAGGATGTTGGACAAAGGAATTTCAGATAAGTAAGATTAAGAGCAAAATAATATATTTTTATAAAATGTGAATTATGTGAGTATCTAGGAAATGATGAACTAAACTTCATCCCAGTCTTGTGTTTCTGGATAATTAAAGGCACCTGCTTGGGAAGCTCTGCACCTCAACTCTTCCGGACCACGGAGAGACACGACGTGCTCGAGTGACCGCTCTCTCTTTGGTTCCAGTGATCTGGCATGTGTTCTTTCTTCACGCTTAAATGCAGCGATCCTTAATCTTTTTGAAGTGATAAGCCCCTGTAAGAATATAAAATGTATAGATTGTGGAGGGGAGAGGTGTCTGCAAAATCACACACAATTTTGCTATTTCAGGCAGCTCTGAGCTCTCACGAAATCCCCCCACTGGCTTTAGTTTAACAACTTCTGACAAAGCATGTTTTAGTTTTACTATAACTGTAGCACAACAGCTCTAGACAAGTGGGAAGCAGGAATATTGGTAGGCGTCATAACCCTGGCCTTCAAGGAAATCACAGGATAGTTGGGGAGCCTACACATTCATTCATAAAAACACAAATGGTGTTTCCTGGAGTTTTTGCCACGTGCTTAGCATGAGTTATTTGATTTAATTCCCAAACTAATTCTATACAAGACCTGCTGCATAATTTGTGGGCCAAAAGGTGGGATCCCTTGCTAAAAAACAAACAAAAAAAAAATGCAAGAAAACCTGCCTTATTTAATGGTACGGAAGCACAGAGCCTTAGCCCTTCCATGTCCCCTCAACCATTCCTGGTGTTTTCTGCCTGCTCTTGTGATATCGCCCGCTCTCATGCACAGGCCGTTTACTGGGTACGGGCAGATCCTCACAGGTGTCTAGGAGCGGGCCCCCAGCAGGGGCCCCACCCCACGCTGGCCCCATATTCATGCACATGCATGCCCTCTTCCCAGGGGCCTGCAGTCCCAAGCATGGTGGATGGCCAGCCCCTAAGAGTGTGGCAACGTCCATGCCAGTGTGCGCTGGGGCGAGCACCTGGACCACCCCCACTGAGTCTCCTGCTGAATGGACAGTTGCACTGCCAGCTGCCATGGGTGTAGCTGAAGCAGCAGTCTCTGGAGCCCTGTGCGGGCCAGGACAGGGGAGGGCCAGCATGCCCTGAGTTGACCATGGAGAGTGTGGGTGAGGTGGGTAGGCAGATAGCTGGAAACCAGTCCTGGGAAGATGAAGGAAGTCAAGGAAAAGACCTGTGTGAGCTGAGGCTCCAGGTCGTGCCCACTCCCCAAACTCAATTTTCCCACTGCACTCCACAAAATGCAAATATGAAAGTTAAAATTATGAAAATTTCAAGACGGGAACCACAGAGCCTTTAATTTCAAGTGTGGGGTGCTTCCAAGTTCAGGGCCGTGTGCCCCTGGGCCCTTGAATCTCTTCTTTGGGATGGACATTTCTTCCACTTTACCCGTAAAGAAGCTGAGGGTGTTGGAGCAACTCTCCAAGGTACACAGCGCTAGGATTTGTGGTGCTGGGCTTCAAACCCACGCCTGACTGTTTCAAAGCCAACTCTTAATGACAAGCTGCAGCGAGACGGTGATGACAGACGTGGACCAGCAGGGACACATCCAACAGGGAAGCACAGCACTTGCACCTATGCAAGGGAAGGGTGCTGAGACTGGGAGGATCTCACAGGGGACAAGTCATAACAAGGACCAAAGGAAATAAAGAAGGGGAAAGACCCTTGGATATAGTGTTTAGGATTCCTGAAAGCAAGGGGCAGTGATGACTATGGTGAGATACATGGCACCATAGTGAATAGCAAATGGGAAGCAGGCTGGAGAAGAGAGTAAGCGTTGTCTAAGGGGTCTTCCATGCACAGGCATGAAAAACAGGAGGAGGAACTCAGAATTCATGGAAGAGACCACAGGGAGCCACTGAGGAATGAGGAGCCAAATGTCAGTCATAGCCCAAGTCACTGGATCCAGGTGGCTTGAGAGGCCCTGGAACATTCTAGATGACTAGTGATGAAGCAAAGAAAATGGACAGTGGTGAAGGAACTGGCAAGTCCTGGATTATATTTGGAATCAAAGACAGCAACTCTCATTCAGAGAAGAATGTCTAGGTAGTACAAGGATTTTAATAACATGCTTTTTTCAAAGCACGAAAATCTAAAGCCACGGCTGAATTGTATTCATTCCAATTTAACCTCTACACTAACTCTACCAATATTGACCTGACAGAAGCACTTTCTTCCCTGGCAGGTCTCACTGCCGTTTCTCCACATTGATAAATTAATCTGGAGATTATCTACAGCTGTACACAGTTTTCCAAGACCCTCTTAAAGAAAATGAGTGAGGAAGACAGTGGAGATGCAAACCCTGGTACACTGGAGGAAACTTGTTGCAATAGTTTCAAAACTGCCCCGCCACCACCAAGCCTAGGAGTACATCCCTGTTTTTTGTTGGCTACATGTTTTGGGGTTTTTTGTTTGTTTGTTTTGGTAAGAAAGACAGGAATCAGACAATTACTGGTACCACAAGTAAGTCACCCAATCAGAACACCTTAGAGTCACACAGCCTCCATCTCTACCCCATGCCCACCCACAGACGTGAAACGTGAAAAGTTCCCTTGTCTCCCGAATTCTGGGAGTTCTTGACCGGCCTGATTAGGGTGGAGGTTTTTGTGTGTGTGTGTTTTGTGTGTGTGTTTTGTGTGTGTGTTGAGACGGAGTCTTGCTCTGTCGCCCAGGATGGACTGCAGTGGCGCGATCTCAGCTCACTGCAAGCTTAGGGTGGAGTTTTTAAAATTCTGTGAAGGGAAGCAGAGCCTCGTACCTGCAGGAAACAGAGAGGTGGCAGGGTTTTACAAAAGAGGCAGACCCCACAGTTTTGCATTCCTTCCCACTTGCCTTCGAGGATCTCAGGGGAGGTCCTCAGTTGAAACGGGAAAAGTTCCTTTGTCCCCCTCGCAGGGCTTGCTGTGGGGGAGTGGAGTGGCTCGCTGCTTCAGTGCCCTGCTGCTCAAACCTCTAGGGGAGCATACAGACGGGCAGGCTGTGGGGCTCCAATCCCGTGGCAGGGTCTAGGGGTGAATGTTTACAGCTCCTCCTAAAGCCCGGTGGGCATGTGTTACAGGGTACTGTTTTAGTTCAGCTGGGTATGCACAGCTCATGTTAGCTCAGTTAGACCCCTGCCTTATCGCAAGGATGGAGAGCCTTGTGTATCCCAGGGTTCTTGCCGTGGTGTACCAGAAGTCGGATCACACCATGGGCTTGGAGAATGAGCACAAGGTTTTATTGAGTGGAGGTAGGAGATGGCGGAAGCCAAAAGGGGATGGAGTGGGAAGGTTTTCCCCTGGAGCCCAGCAGCTCAGCAGCCTGGGCTCTCCTCTGACTGCCCCAGCCTGCCCCAGCCAAACTCCACGTTGTTCTTCTTCTGCAAATCAGTGGCCTGCCGGCATGCAGGTGCCTGTCACTGTATTCCTCTCAACGTCCAGCCACCCATGTGTTCCTCTGCCTACCTGTTCCTCTCGATGTCCAGCAGCTTGTGGGTCTCAGGGGGTTTTATAGGCCCAGGATGGGGGTGTAGCAGGCCAGGGTGGTCTTGGGAAATGAACCAAAAATGCCTGTCCTCACCTAGGTCCGTAAGGATGGAGCCTTAGCCAGGGACAATGGCCTTCCTCTACCCAGCACTTCCCGCATTCCCTATCGTTTAAAGGTACCACGCCCTGCCCTTCCCAGCACTTCCCTTCCATATCGGAAGCATGGTGAAACGGCCTCATATAGAAGAGAAAAGAGCTTAACTGTGGCTGAAACCAGTATCTTTGCTGCATAGCACTTGTTTTAAGGTTTTTCTTTCTCAGCCAAGTTTGTGCATTTCAGGGCAGTGCATAATGCTGCCAACAAAGCTGTCTGGATGATTGCTAGTGAATTCAAAGAGTTTCACATTGCCAAGTCCAATTTATCCATTTCAGCCGTTCCACCGAAGTTACCTTATCCTCAAGAAAGCCATGTCTATGCTTGGAAGACTAGTTGACTACAAAATAGAACTCTGCATTCTGCAAAGCATGCTCAATGCCTATTGCACTTGGATAACGCCTTTCTTCATAGTTACCCAGCATGCTCCAGCTCTCTGCCACTCCTGGCAGTGTAGAATGTCACAGTGATGTTCACAGCCAGATCTCCACAAGAGAGGGTTAGAGCTCAACACATTAGCCTCAGATATTCCTCATAACACAGACACAGGTAGGCACTATATATAAAGTTTAACTTATCATCCATGCACGCAGATGCATATACATATACAGAGATGATAGCCAACGACAAAGTAAAGGCAAAGAAATACATATGTTGGTTTTATAATCTTTTTTATGCAGATTTCAAAAAAACAAAAGAAATGGAGTTTAGTATTAGTACATAGTTTGCTAGGGCCGCCATAACAAAGTACCACAGCCTAGGCAGATTGCACAGTAGAAATTTATTGTCTCACAGTTCTGGAGGCTAGAAGTCTGAGGTCAAGGTGTCAGCGGGATTTGTTTCTTCTGAAGTCTCTCTCCGTAGCATATGTACGAAATGCTGAAGATGGTCATCTTCTCCCTGCATCTTCACATGGTCTTCCCCTTCTATGTGGCTGAGTCCTCATTTCCTCTTGGGAGAAGGTCATCAGTTAGATTAGATTAGGGCTCACTGGAATGACTTCATTTTACCTTGGTTAGCTCTTTGAAGACCCTGTCTCCGAATTCAGTCCCATTGTGATACACTGAGGGTTAGGACTTCGGCATATGAATTTGCGGGGGGCGAGGAACAATGCAGCCGTGACAGGTCGTATCCCATATAATAACTTTATTTTGTGAGATACAGTCCGGATATAACTGTAGGAGTCAATTCAGGGTATGATGTTCACACCTCAAAAGTGAGTTTCCAAAATTTAATTGATTTGACTTTGCATGATCTCTCTCTCAAGGAAAGACTTTTATCTGTTTTTGCTCCCCATCACTCAATTAACTGTTAATTCAACACTCATTATACACAAGATGCAGCTAACTTGCTATGAATAGTAAAAGATTCCTAGATGTCTAAGACACAGCCCTCATTGTCAACATCGTTTCAGATATTAATTGTTAACTCATGAGATTGTGTAGTTGGCATATGATAAATGCCAGAATGTAAGCAGCCCTAGGGCAGTGACCGGCACAGAGTTGGTGTTCATTACATGCTTTGAGTAAATATTATATCCATACGGTTATTTTTGCAGTATTTATTTGGCATCTGAAGAGGGTAAAAGTGAAGGTGGTACCATATTCCCAAAAATGTCTTTGTGACACTTTCCCAGTGACAACTGAGAGTTTAAAACTAGAGATGGAACTATGTCTGACATGAATCAAAACTAAAAAATTAAAGTCAGCAGTTAAAGACCACCACCTGTGAATCAGTCTTTCCAGTCTGTTCCCTTGAGGAAAGTTTTTGAGGATTCCTCGAAAAAAAATAAATATGGAGAATTGATTGGGAAGCTGAGGCAAAGTGTTCCAAGATTGTACCACATCTATTAAATGTCATATGCAGCTTGATTACATGTGAATCCTTTATTTGATTAGTGTGTTTAATTGGTCATAGTTAACAGAACTTCCTCCCCTTCAGACAAGAATTCTCCAACTTTCAAGATACGTCTTTCTTTTTTTTCTCTGTGGAAGACAGTCTGAGTCAAAAACACAATTTAGTCCGTTCCCCCCTTCAAATATTATGGAAAATATTTTTTTCTAGATTGATAGCCAGCATATCACACTTTAATCCTTCTGGAACTCTCTTGTGCCAAAAAGCAACCTTTAAGCACAGTTGTTAATAGTGACCCAAGCAGCCTTCTCTGAACAGCCCACGGCTGTCACACACCCATTGCTACAATTTCTACAGACTTGAGGCTAACACTTCAAGCTAACACACAGTGTTTTTTAAGATCTTGTGTTAGTAATAAAAAAGTCATAAATAATTCCTGTGAAGCTCTCTAGTTTTCATCAGTATTTTTGACTTAATACAAAGGCATTTTAGAAGTGAGTCCTATTACTGTCTGTGAAACAATGCGAGGCTGTGGTAGGTCTATTTGAGACAAGATTTTACAGCTATGTCATAAAACATATCTGAGTAAAAACACATGGTTTCTTGATCATTAAGATTTTTCCAATTGAATGGGCCAAGCTTCACAATATAGCAGAATTTAGTTTCTGCTTTGATACCTGTAATGAATAACCAAATAATCCCAGAAGACCGTGAATTTTAACAAAAGATTAGCAGTTCCTAAAACCTAGTATGCGTTCACTGAAGTATACAAATAAACCTCTTTTTCTGATTTAGTCCAAAATAAAATATGACCAGGAATGAGTGCTTGGATTCATTCAGTTGCTCACAATAGCATCTATCTTTGGATATCAGTGCTGATTTCCTATCCAAATCTCCTCTTGATGGTATGAAAATATTTTCTCCAAAATAATAGTGATGCAATACCTTGAAAATGATTCAGAAAAGTAAAT
Organism: Theropithecus gelada; assembly: GCF_003255815.1. NCBI lineage: Eukaryota > Metazoa > Chordata > Mammalia > Primates > Cercopithecidae > Theropithecus > Theropithecus gelada. Next base: position 55,394,956 of record NC_037685.1, read on the forward strand.
CAAAAAACTTCAGGTTCAAAAACCATTGGCCAAAATTATTTCCTAAAATTCATTTTTACCCCATAATCACCAAGAAAACATTTTTTCTTAGGACTTTGAAAGAACCTGGCAAATTTTCAGTACACAAAGCAATAGGATTACCTCTCGTCCTCCTGCTCTCCATTAGCTCTCTAGGCTAACTTATCCTCTGTAACGGCAAGCTTGTACTCTTTGACTTAGGTACATCTTCCATTTCCTCCCCCTCCCCACCCCTGGTAACCACCTTTCTAAGCTGTTTCTGTGTATTTGACTTTTTTTAAGATTCTTCATAAAAGTAAGATCATACAGTATTTTTCTTTCTACGTCAAAACATCATGTTGTACACCTTAACTTTATAAAAATAAAAAAAGAATCTGGAAATACATGTAACATACACTTAAACGTTTCAGATTTCAGATTCATGGCCTGAGCTCAGTTTTGGTTAAAGAGAGCACAATGCACTTAATAATGATTCATCCCTCCTTCGTTGGCATTCCCACTGATTTATTTTAAAAAATAGTCACTGTGACCAACAGGCCCAGAAGATATATGTGACTATTTCCCCTCGATATGCAGGTGGTTGAACTGTCTGAACTTCACACTCTTTTCACAGCCCAACTATTCCCCCAGGCACAACCGTGGACCCTGGGCCCATAACAGCATGCTGCCATAGGGGGAAGTGTGATCCCTGTAACTGTATCTCCGGCCAGGGTCCTAGTAACACTCCCTCCACACCCACCCTTGCCCGTATTCCAGCTTCGGCTGCATAGTTTCAAGATTCAGGGAAGCCCTGGGAATAAACCATAGGATGGAATCATTCAGCAAGTCCCTTAAGCTAAGTGTTTTTAATGCTACTTGGCTTATTCCAGGTTCTTAAGTTACATTCACTCCCAGTGTGCTGTTCTGGCCGTGGGTGGCCTGGGTAAGTCACCGGCAGCCCCAGCTCCACTGCACAAACTGGCCTCTGACACAGAGCCACTCCCTGCCCCGCTCTCTGTGGTGGAGAGAGGTGGAGAGCTCCCTCCTGGTCACAAGGAACAAACAGGCCAAACTGTGATCTCAGCGCATTAAACACGTTCCTAGGTTGGAACTCAATGTCTGTGGCATACTCACATTTCACCTAAGAGACCAACCAAACAGTTTCATAACTTATGTACACACACACACACAGCAAGAAAGAATAATTAACAAATCATCTTTTACATTTTAAGCAAATAAGCTCTTGGATAAGAAACACATTGTGCCTTTATGACTAATCATTAGTAAATAAAACTGATTTTGGATTTCGGCAGTATATTTTAAATTTTGTATGTGGCCCAAATTCATAACAAGAATGAACACATGAATCATTAATTACCAAAAAACATCTAGCTTTTGTGTTTGAAATAACAGGTATTGATATATATTGAGTGACTGCAAACACTGTTGTAAGTGCTTTGCTTTTATCCACACAGTAGCTGGATGGGATAAATGAAGACCTCAAGGGACAGAGAAATTATGTGACTTTTCCAGGGTCTCATAGCCAGCAAGCTGACGACCTTCAGTCTGATTCCACAAACCAAACTGAAACAGTATGTCCAAAATCCATCACAAAAGAGTGTTTGGGAAACAGTAACTGCTCCAGGCCTGTTTGCTACTATGATAGTAATGTTACTAAAATTGCAAGAAAAAGAATTATTGCTGCTAGGTCGGTAAGCATTTGTGCAAAGAAACAGGATACTCAACCTGACTGAACTAGAAAAACAAATATGGCCTGTGTCTTCTGGCATAATTTATTCCCCCCCACCCAAAATTTATTAACTTTCCAATTCTGAAATTGTTCATTTGAAATTGTGAACTTCTGGGCTGATAAAATATTAAAATATTTTAAGTTATGAGGATTTGGGGAAAAATTCAAAGTGAATTATTTACTAAAGCTATTTGGACAATAAGATATTCTTATAAATAGAGTCTGATTTTTAGTCTCTTTAAAAAAGTTTATAAGTTCAATATTATTTTCAATATTAAACTTTTATTGATTACTTGTAAGTCAAAGATACACATCACTAAGTAGAATTTTCATCAATCAACAAATATTTCATATATCATGGGAAGAAAGTCTCTAAAATATGTGGTAAAGAGAAAATGTTTTTAGTCATTGCAAAAAATCACAAGCTTTGTGCCTGAAAGAGCTGGCTTTGGAATTCTCATTATTAGATGTGTCTCTGGGAAGGTTTACACAACCTTGAGTTTCCATTTTCTTGCTTTTGAAAGGCTGACTGTGTAGATTATATGAGATAATGCATTTAAAGCTCCAAGCATGTCTGCCGTATCGTATGCACCCAGTAAGTGCTAGTTCTAAACAGTCCTATACTTTTGGGGGTGAGGAACTTTTCCATGGGAAGAAGACACAGCAATGACGTATCTCACTAGGCAATGTTCGTGGCAATTGTTCGCTCAGCAGCATAACTTCTCCATTTTCTTTCATTTTGCTGTGGGCAGGAGCAACTGTGTAAGAAGGCTGTGAACTCTGAACATGGACTGCTGTGGCTGTTGGGAGGATGGGTGAAGGTCAGAGAGGCTAAGAGTGGTGTGAAAGATGCTACCGGGCTGGCTGAGACCCAAGGTGCTGCAGAGCAGCCCAGGATGTGCAGGTCACGTGGCTGTCTGGGAGACGTGAAACCTGGATTCCAGGCTCAGGCATCTCACTGGGTTCCCTCCCTCCTCCATCCACCATCATGGCACACACCGCTCGGTGTGCACATATCTCAGCACAGTCCTGGAAGACTTCTGTCCCGGGTCTGAAGAGAGAATGCAGATTGGCCATTGGTCCTCATGAGGGTACCACACTATCTCCTCAGCAGTCAGATTTGGACTAAGCCTGAGAAACAGGGGGTGGAGTGAAGAAGATAAACAGAGCTTTGTGGGTACTAAAAATTAGGTACATGACAGAAAACAGAGCAATGTAAAGAATGAGAGGCAGACGCATGTTCTAGAGAAGACACAAGAGGCAGAGTCTCAGAGGATGCTCTGTGAACTGAACCCTTCCACTAGGCTTCTGCAGCTTCCTTTCACTTCCGCTGTCCATCTACATCTGAAAATCGGAGTGAATTATTGTCTCCTACTTATAATTCCCACTAAGAGATCTGTTTTTATGTTTGTTTGTTTTTTGTTTGAGACAGAGCCTCATTCTGTCACCCAGGCTGGAGTGCAGTGGCGCAATCTCAGCTCACTGCAACCTCCACCTCCCAGGTTCAAGTGATTCTCCTGCCTCAGCCTCCCAAGTAGGTGGGACTACAGGAACCCACCCCCACAGTCAGCTAATTTTTGTATTTTTAATACAGGCAGAGTTTCTCCGTGTTGGCCAGGCTGGTCTTGAAATCCTGACGGTCAGATGATCCATCCACCTCGGCCTCCCAAAGTGCTGGGATTACAGGTGTGAGCCACCGTGCCCAGCCTGTATTTTATCACACATCCCATCCATACAAAGAACTTTCCTAGCAATGAACAACTACCTCTTAAATTGGTCATAGTTTTGCTTTTATTTCTTCAGATTATTTAATGGATATTTATTGTGTTTCCTATAGCAGAGAAAACAAAGACTTTGCTGGAAATACAAAGATGTGTGAGACATTGTGCTGATCATCTGAGACCTGTCAGTCCAGTGTAGAAATCAGAGTCAAATACAGAAATAAAGAGCCCAGAAGTGGAAATCTGCCAGATTGTTACGGAAGCGGGTGAGGGTGGGGTCCCAAAACCAGTCCATCCGTCCAGGGTGGTCAGGAGGCATTTTTAACTTATTTTAAGTAAAGGAAAAAAAAGGGGGGGGGAGGGCAGGGACAACTTAGGCCAACCGCTTTTTCTTCATTTAGTGTTAGGTGTTATAACATAGTTGATGGACTTACCAGAAGAAGGGAGGTACAAAGAAGACAAACAGAGGAGAGAGAAATTTCCAGCGCAGCGTGTCCAAAGTGACACATGGCCATGTGCTGCACAGACGCAGAAATCCCAGACCTGGTAGTGGTCACAGAGCATTACACACAAAAAACAGGCCCACAAAAAAAAAAAAAAATACTCTGTGCACATCATTCCTTTGCCCAATTTAAAATGGCATTTATTTGACAGCTGTCTTAGTCTGACTACCACCTGGTGGCTGTGGCTGAGTCAACGAAGGACTCTCAGCTCCCAGCTGCTGCCTGATGTTTTAGCCACACAGCACTTAACCATGCAGGGAGCCCATAAGGTCCTGCAAGAAAGTTACTCTCAGCCGGGCGCGGTGGCTCAAGCCTGTAATCCCAGCACTTTGGGAGGCCGAGACGGGTGGATCACGAGGTCAGGAGATCGAGACCATTCTGGCTAACACGGTGAAACCCCGTCTCTACTAAAAAAAAAAAAAAAAAAAAATACAAAAAAAAAAAAAAAGTTACTTTCACGCCCAAAACAACAGCGGTAAGGCTTGCTCTGTTTCTCTTATTTGTCTAATTTCGCACATTAAAATATCCAGACCTGGAGCTCCCTTTATTTTCTATAATAGTTTCAATCACTGTGTATTCCAACACAGGCTACAGAAAATCATAAACACAGGATCACAAGTGTATGACAAGAAGGAGGTTGCTATAGACCAGTTCTACTTTTCCCATGAATTTCTTTCAGTCTCTCTCAAACCCCAAAACCTTTCCCAGACACTTAACTACGTATATATGTGTCTGCATGTATATACATACATATACACATATATATACACAAATACGCAGGCACATATACACATACATATACATACACACATGTGTGTGTGAACATATGCCTATACAATCATCATACTGGGGTATTATTATAACTAAATGGAATAACTTCAACATTATTTAGAAACACTCATTAGTGCCTCACTCATATTGCTCCAAAATTGCTCAGAATACAGAATTAATGACTTTCACAAATGAAGAAATGGAGCATTTTAGTTATTGACATGGGTTCATCCAACCACTCCAAAGTAGGGGTGGGGAAAGAATTAATGATTTTTTTACTCTGCATTTTGTCTGTTTCTCTATTGCTCTGTGAAGGAGGGAGCCTGCCCTCTCCTATACATAGGTGTATTTTGTGTTTCCTCTTGACTCCTAGGTAGAGCTGGTTCTGTTCAATACCCCTTCACAATAATGATCACAAAGATTAAGAGTGAGCCTTTTGGAAGACATGGTGCTATTTCCATAGAGAAATCTATCTTGCGATGTGGGACTTTTTTGTTTCCATTACAAAAATGACAGCTCGTGGCTGTGAAAACAGCTGATATGACGTTTTACTCGTGTTGTGTGAGCTCCTGGTAATGGTGCCATTAATCTTAGCATCATTCAGACTTGAGCAGTCTCTAGCAGGTCGTCTGCTGCGTTGTGAGTGTTTGATTTCATTATTTTTGAGCCATCCCTGATTAGATGGGAGGCGGTGCAATCACAGATGTCGTCCAAGGCAGCCTTCTCCGTAAGTAATCACTCACTCCTTCTGCCCCACAGCTCCTGGGCTCTCTATCAGCTCTCTGGGTCTCCCTGCCTTAGAGGCGGGCTGAACTCTGCTGCCCGTGGGTTACCATGCAACAGGAGCTGGGACCAGTGCAGAGTCCCCAAGTGTATCTGGTCACGGGGGACTAAAGAGCAAAGGTATTTGTACTCTATGTTCTCTGTCCATCCTTGGAATTTTTCATCAATTTTTTCACTTACCCTGAATCCATTCTGGAATTCAAAACACGTAATAATGATGCCATGTAAAGGAATTATTGCAGATGTCTACATGATCCCTTTGAAACAATCCTTTACATTTTAGAAAAATATCTTCCTTTGAAGAAGAGATGCCCATAAGGGCCTATTGGCTCCTACTGACCTACATATTTTTGATTTCCTAATATCATACTTCAGGCCCACTTTTGGCAATCCACCAGGAATTTGGAGTAGAGAGACTTTCAGTTAGATACTTTCATACAATAAATTTTCTCTGACAAGTCAAGCACTTGCTTTTATTACCATGTCTCATTTTCCCAGGCATATACACTTTACAGATTCAAAGGGCCTCTCCACTACCCCAGCCCTGGGTAGTACCGTGTGCTCTTTGTAAAACTTTCTTTAAGTGAATTAAAATGAGACCATTTTTTTGTAATTACATTGTGTGTGGAAATTTTACTTTTTAAAATAAATGGCTACAAATTTCTGAGGCAAATGCCACTAATAAGAATATTCATAAAGCCATCTTTATACCATTCGAATTTTATCTGTAATTGTTTGATGATTTTTATACAATGCTATCAAATCCGTTTTCTTCCTCTCATACAAATCTCGTTGCTGATGGAGGGAAGGAGAGCCCAGTGTGTTTTAATTAGTTCAGCGATTGAAAGGTCATCCCCTTTATGTGTTTGTAAGTATCAAAAAGCTTTTCTGGATTATACTCTTACGGTACTGTAATCTGACTGCAGGGAAAAAGCCTATCACAGTATCCTTTATCCCAATGGAGAACACATTTTACACTGCTGGCTACAATTAATTGCCTTTCACTGTGCAATACTGAAAGAGAGACTGAAAATTTATATTATCTGATGTCAGGCAATCGGGGACGTGCCTTGTGGGGTATCACGTTAAAACAGCAAAATGAAAACCACTGACTGCCCCTCTTAAACTGAAGCTATAAACTCTTCACCCAGAAATTCCCTTGGCTCTTGAGCAACATTTCCAAGCCCCATTTCTCTCTGCGTTCTTTTTGCTGCAGAGTGTGTATGAAGGAGAGCTTGTGTCTGTGCCCTGTCTCCTGCTTCTGCATTCATTCATTCCATAAGGAAATCGTGAGTTTCTGGCCTCCCCCAGCCACTGCGTTTGGAGTGCTGTTGTGAAAAAGCCAAGCGCGCGTAAATCCTGGCCCGACCACTTTCGAATTCTGAGATGCTGGGCAGCTAACTGACTTCACTTCTCTGTGCCCGATTGTCCCTGTCTGTCAAACAGGGACCCTAACAGTGCGTACCTCATATGGTTACAGACGGGAGATGGAGAAAGTGGTTTTACTTTCCAGGAACGCAGAAATGCAGTGGGCACACGTTTACGTTTCTGTGTGTGTGCTTTTTTTCCTAAGGGTTTTTACATACATGATCTCACTGTATCCTCCTGCTAGCTCTGCAAGGTGGTTAAGTATTATCTTTACTCTATTCAAGAACTGAGGAAACTGAGGCCAGAAAAGGGTCACAGATGAGCCTGACATCCCCGCCGTGTCCCTCAGTACGTGATAGCACTCCTAGACACAGTTTCACAAAACCCATCTCGCAGAGAATTACCTAATGACCAAAAAATATATTAAAGCTAGCAGCCACCAGCCTATAGTCTTGGAGTCATATTCTTGTTTGTAGTAGACAACTGTGTGTGGGTTCTCTGAACTGCCTGGCCAACTACTTTGATACAAATGCACTGAGGCCAGAAATCCCAATACTAACAACCCTTCCTTGAAGTAAAACATCGACCTTTTCCTCTAATATTTGTCAAAAATGTGCATAGACCTGTAAGTGGGAGCATTTTTAGTCTATAATGCTTCAAAGTGCATGATTCATCAGCCTAGTTCTTGAAAGGAAAAAGCTGGGTAGAAAGATCTGGAGTCTAGGGAAAAGAGAAGTGGCATGAAGAGAAGAAGGCAGTGGTGTCAGCCCTGTAGCATCTTAGTCGCCTTGACTTTTCAGCCTCAGGGGAAGCCCTACAGACTACCGATGGTGGCATGTGTCGCCCGGAGTCAGAGGGAAGTCAGCAAAACACGCCCAGTTCAGCATGCCAGACACAGTCCTCAAGGCTTGTTATCTGACCTAATTGGATCTCTTGAATCTAATTTATACTTTTTTTTTTATTATTTTTATTTTTTGTTATACTTTAAGTTCTAGGGTACATGTGCACAACATGCAGGTTTGTTACATATGTATACATGTGCCATGTTGGTGTGCTGCACCCATTAACTCGTCATTTACATTAGGTATATCTCCTAATGCTATCCCTCTCCTCTCCCCCGCCACAGTAGGACCTGGTGTGTGATGATCCCCTTCCTGTGTCCAAGTGATTTCATTGTTCAATTCCCACCTATGAGTGAGAACATGCGGTGTTTGGTTTTCTGTTCTTGGGATAGTTTGCTGAGAATGATGGTTTCCAGCTGCATCCACGTCCCTACAGAGGACCCAATTGGATCTGTTGAATCTAATTTACACTTTCATTAGTACAAGCAAAGCCACCGCCCCTTCTGGGTGTGTGCATAAACCTACACTTGCGTCTTGATTGATGCTGATCCTTTTAGGATAGCACCAAAGGAGGCTTGAACTTCTCTACTTTTTTTTTATTTAATGAGGTGCTAAACATACAGTTTAATTATAAGCACTTAAATTACAGTGATGTCAGTGTCTTTGCTGCGGAGGGACACCCACAGAGGAGACTGTCGGACCTGGAGTGGTTCTCATTCCACAGGAACACTTGGGCTCAGCACAGGGGCGTGTGGAAGTGGCAGGGGGACCTTTAGGTAATGTCTAGGAATAGCTGGCTTCCATTCGAGATTTTGTGGAAAGAACAAAGCAAGGCAATAGAAATTTCTGGAAAGGTGAGGCGTAGTAGTTTAATAGACACAACAAAGATTATTGCTGTGTGTATGAACTCTCTTCTACTATTTTAAACAAGCTTCATGGAAAAGTTCAACTGACAGACCAGTTATTAATAGATTCAATAGGTTCCAAACTACATGGAAATTTTTTACACTTAAAATGAACAAAATATGCATTATTTTATTTTTTCTCTTACATAGAGTTTTCAGGAAAATTGCTTTCCACATTTCAAAACTAAACATGTTTGCTGTAGATAAAGAAGCCAAAAACAAAGCATTGATTAGTTTATAGACCTGTATTGTTTATATCTGTGGCACACAATTTTAAACCAAAAAATATAGGGAGCATTTCTGTTACTTTGTAATAGTCTTATTCACTATTTTAATTGATTATCAGTATGCTAATTTGTGAGTATGCCATCATTATTTTTTTAATTTTAATTTTTTTTTTTTGAGAGAAGGGATTGGCTCTGACACCCAGGCTGCAGTACAGTGTCATGAGCATGGCTTACTGCAGCCTCAATCTCTGGGGCTCAAGCCATTCTCCCATCTCAACCTCTGCCAAGTAGCTGGGGCCACCAGTGTGCGCCACCATGCCTGGCCAATTTCATTTTTATTTTTTGTGGAGACGAGGTTTCACCATGTTGCCCAGGCTGGTCTCCAACGATCCTCCTGCCTTGGCATCCCAAAATGCTAGGATTACAGGCATGAGCCACAGCACCTGGCTCCATGACTTATTATTTTATTTTATTTTATTTTATTTTATTTATTTTTTCTGAGACGGAGTCTCGCTCTGTCGCCCGGGCTGGAGCGCAGTGGCCGGATCTCAGCTCACTGCAAGCTCCGCCTCCCGGGTTCACGCCATTCTCCCGCCTCAGCCTCCCGAGTAGCTGGGACTACAGGCGCCGCCACCACGCCCGGCTAGTTTTTTTTTTTGTATTTTTAGTAGAGACGGGGTTTCACCGTGTTTGTTAGCCAGGATGGTCTCAATCTCCTGACCTCGTGATCCGCCCGCCTCGGCCTCCCAAGGTGCTGGAATGACAGGCGTGAGCCACCGCGCCTGGCCGATTAATTTTTTTTAAATACCAAATACGGAGATTTCTGTACTGGCAAATTATTTATGTAGAATAAAGAAAGTCATTAACAGTATATTTAAACCTCGATGCTATTTAAAAATAAATTCCTAGAAAAAAAAAACTACATACAAAAGTATGCAAATGTGTAATGCTCTGCAATTATTACCTGAGCATTGCAAACTCACCGGACCCCACAACGTTTGTAGCGAGAAGTCATCAGTAAGAGCTGTTATAAATGAGTGCCATTTTCTTTTGCACCTTGCCAGCCCCTTAAAGTATCACATTTTGGCAATGGAAATTACGTACGAAAAACTTACATTTAAAAAAAATTGAAATTATGTAGTCTTGGCCAGGCGCGGTGGCTCACGCAGGTAATCCCAGCACTTTGGGAGGCCGAGGCGGGCGGATCACGGTCAGGAGATCGAGACCATCCTGGTGAACACGGTGAAACCCCGTCTCTACTAAAAATACAAAAAACTAGCCGGGCGCGGTGGCGGCACCTGTAATCCCAGCTACTTGGGAGGCTGAGGCAGGAGAATGGCGGGAACCCGGGGGGCAGAGCTTGCAGTGAACCAAGATGGCGCCGCTCACTCCAGCCTGGGCCACAGAGCGAGACTCCGTCTCAAAAAAAAAAAAAAGAAATTATTTAATCTTATTCTTCAAATTGCTTATTTATTTTCTTTTCTTACTTTTCTACTGGGTATTGAACATTTTCCAACTTACTAATAAGGGCTTTTTATGTACTTCGTGATTAACCCTTAGTCATGTATATTTTTCTTTTTGAATTTTGGTATGGTAAACCTACAGACACAGAAGGTTAAAATATACATTAAATATATAACATACACAATATTTTCCTGGGAGTTTTACCTTTATAGCATGCTCATTAAAACTTTTCCTAGCCGGGCGCGGTGGCTCACGCCTGTAATCCCAGCACTTTGGGAGGCCGAGACGGGCGGATCACGAGGTCAGGAGATCGAGACCATCCTGGTTAACACGGCGAAACCCCGTCTCTACTAAAAATACAAAAAAACTAGCCGGGCGTGGTGGCGGCGCCTGTGGTCCCAGCTACTCGGGAGGTGGAGGCAGGAGAATGGCCTGAACCCGGGGGGCGGAGCTTGCAGTGAACCAAGATGGCGCTGCTCACTCCAGCCTGGGCCACAGAGCGAGACTCCGTCTCAAAAAAAAAAACTTTTCCCAATTCCAAAAGCATGGAAATAATTTTTTAACATTTCCTCACATAAAATTTATTTGAAATTTTATTTAGTAAGATAGAAGCTTTAACTTATAAACGTTTTAAATAGTTCATCAGTTGCCTCAATATCATTTATTAAACATGCTACATTTTCCTCACTGATTTGCTAATTTGTGAACTATATTAAATCCCTACATACAGTTTTTCAGCATTTATTATTCCAATTATTCCACACATATGTGTGTGTGTATATATATATGCACAAATACTTATATATGTATATATAATTTAAATAAAGTTAATGTAAAATATAAATATATATACAGGTATACACAAATTTGTACATTTATACACAAATATTTAAGTAATTGTGTTCTAGTGTTTCTTTCTTAAAACAGCTAAGTCTATACCCTAACATATACATCAATCAATATAAGCTAGTCTAATAATCTTTCAATATCATGCAGAATTTATTGACTACTATTTAACTTATGGTTTTTACACGTGGTTTTATTAATGAACTGGCCTGTACTTGAGAGAGGCAAGACGGTGTGAGAACATGACTCTGAAGCCAGACTTCTTCAGTCTGAATCAGGTTTCTCTTTATGGCTCTAACCTTGAAGATATATACCATCTCTGTGATTTATTTCCTTCACGTTTAAAATTGGGAAAGTCATCGCACATATTCCAATGATTGATGTGATCATGAAATAAGTAAATAAAAGTAAGGGGCTTTAGATAGTACCTGGCACAGAGTAATGCTCATTGAGTGCCACCTATTATTACTGTTTTTGTAAGTGTAAATGTGTGCATCTGTTGTTGTTCTTGTTGTTACCAGGTTTTAGTGTCTGGGTTATCCTACTGCCTTTATTGAATTAGTGTTTGTTTTTTCCCATTTTTAATTTCTTTATCATGGAACAGTTTAACTAGCATCACCATCATCATTGTTTTGAAGTTTGCGGGTTTTCCTTTACATAGTTTTAATTTATCCTGACGAAGTTGGGCTGCCTCTTTTCTTTTCCATGACTATTTTATCTTCTGTTGATCTTATTCTAGGATTGGCTATTCCTGGAAATTATCTCTTATAAATCACCATCGTAGGGCTGAGGCTTCCTGAAAGTTAATATTTGCCTAAAACCAAAGCTTAAACACCCCCATATAGTTTGTGGCACAGGTCTCTCTACGTCCAAGGAATTGCTCTCTGCCACATCAAAGTGAAATTACTGGGACAGTTCAGATTAATTATTGAAATTATCCAAACTTCTCAACTCCCGTTTCCTTTCTTCGGCAAAGGCACGTGAGTTGTGAACAGAGGTGCCTGTTCGGCCTGTTGATGCACGCAGCATGATAGTCATAAGACAGTACAGGATAGAGGAGGTGGGGAACCAGAGACAAGTCGTGTTGCTGCAGTTTTCAAGACGTGCTCTGCTACGTCTTCCTGTCACCCCTCTCAAAATGACTGAGAATGTCTATATGTAATGAACATTATGGGAAATATAATTAACTACATAGCATTCACCCTTCTGCCAAAAGGCAACAGCTGAAGTGATCAGGCTACATGGAAAAGCAGTTATGGTTGTTCTAATGGTTTGAATTGCTCCCCGACGTTGGCCCCAACAACAACAAAATATATATATATATATAGAACTATATATATATATATATATATAGTTCTAAACCCCAGTGCCTATGAATGTGACTTCATTTGGAAATAAGGTCATTGAAAATGCAATGAAGTTGAGATCATGCTGGATTAGGGTAGGCCCAGACCCAATGAGTGGTGTGTTTAGTGGATAAAGGAGAGGGAGATCTGTACACAGAAACACACACAGAGACAAGACCACTGGAGATGGAGGTAGAGGTCTGAGGGATGCAGCTATAAGCCAGGAAATGCCAAAGATTGCTGGCAACCACAAGAAGCTAGAAGAGGCAAGGAGGGGTTGTGCTTTTCAGGCAGAGCTTGGTCCTGCACACATCCTGATTTCTAATATTTAGGCTCCAGAAGTGTAACAGAATAAATTTCTGTTTTAAGCCAGCCAGTTTGTGGCATTTGTAATGGAGTCCCCAGAAAATTATTACGGATTTTGGTATCAGGATGTAGATTGCTAAGTAACACATACCTGAAAATATGGGAGTGACTTTGGAATTGGATTATGGATGGAGGTTGTAAGCATTTTGAGGCATATAAAAGAACAAGCCTAGATTGCCTAGACAAAGTTGTTGGTAGAAATATGGACAGTAAAGACAATTTGGATAAGGAATCCAAAAGAGATTGCAAGTGTAGAGAAGGCTTCTGTAGTCTTAATGGTACTTGTATCTTTACAAACATAATGTTAGTAGAAATGGCAGCATTAATAATGCTTCTGGTAAGGTCTCAGAAAGAAACGATGAACATATTATTGGATAGTAGTGGAAATGCAGTCCTCATTATAAAGTTGTAGATAATGTGGCTGAATAGCTGAATTACTATTGTGAAGAAAGAAGCGCTTGTAAGTGACAAACTTGGCTACTTAGTGGAGGAGGTTTCCAAGCAAAGTATATAAGGTGTGGTCTATTTCTCCTTGCTGCTTATAATAAATTGTGAGAAGAAAGAGAGAAATTAAAGAAGGGACCATTAACAAAAAGGGAAGCAGCACTTACTGATTTGGAAAATTCTCATCCTGTCCATATTACAAAAGATGCTGAAGCATGCTCTGGAGACAACATCAAGGACATGGCAGGACAACCTTCTGCAGGGGAGGTGAGGCATGTCTGCTCAAGGATCCAGTCAACCATCATGGCAGCAGGATCCGGGAAGAACCAGTGGACAGCCCCCTTGTCTGCTAGTGTGGATTCCCTTGACATACATGAAACACACAAGGGTTTTAATAATGTTATACAAAAGAAAAAAAAAAAAAACCTGCCACTTTGACTGAAAGGAGCATTAAAGCTCCTTTCTGTCTTCTGTGCCTGCATTGTCTCCAAAAGGCAAGCTGAACAAATTCCTGTGTTTCTAAGAGTTTCCTCAAGTGACATTTTCTTTTATCCAGAAATGGATAAAAGAAAGGATAAGTGTCATATTCAGGAATTTCATAGTCAGGAAAATGGCCTATAGAGTTACTCGTCTGTGAACCCGTGTTGTCTTTTAAGAAAAAGGGAAGAGTGACTCTGAAAACACTGAGGCAGAGGCCAGAGGCCGTGAAGTTATCCCAGAGGACAGAGGTGTGTGCCCCAGGATAGGCCTGAAAACACCTATCCTATGGCTGTCCCACCACTGCATTTTAGAGGCAGAGGACTTTTTCTCTGGTGTCGTAAGTCCACAGCTAGGGAGAAATTTCACTCCAAAATGAATCATACCCAAAGTCTTCCTGAAAGTTAATATTTGCCTAAAACCAAAGCTTAAGAGCCCCCGTATAGTTTGTGGCACAGGTCTCTCTAAGTCCAAGGACTTGGTCTTTGCCACATTAAAGTGAAATTATTGGGACAGTTCAGATTAATTCTTGAAATTATCTTACGAGTGAAAGACCCAAAGTCTTACCCATATTTGATTTAAATAATTTAAATGGTAAGATTTGGGACTTTTTGAGTTAATGATATTTAGATGATATTTTGGACTTAGAGTTGATGCTAGCATGGGTTAAGATTTTGGGGGGTGTTGAAATGGGGTGAGTATAACTTGTATATTGAAAGAATGTGAATTCGGGCAGGGTGCAGAGGATGGACTGTAGTGGGTTGAACTGTATTCCTCAGAAAAATGTTCAAGTCATAGTCCCCAGTCCTCGTGAGTGTGACCCTATTTGGAAATAGTACATCATTTAGTGCTTTTCTCCTGTGGTTGCAGTATGTTTGTTCTCAACGCTTCCATTCAGCATTGTTCTGGAAGCCCCAGTCAGGGGCATCAGGCATGAAGCAAGAAAGCATCCAAATTGGAAAAGAAGAAGTAAAACTATACTTCTTTAAAGGTGTGATTGGTAGACATAGAAAAACTTTATGAGATATTCCAAAAAAGGGGAAAAAACTAATAAATAAATTTATCAGGGTCACAGAACTAAACGGTCAATGTACACAAATTCATTCTATTTCCATATAGTAATAAAAATTGAAAATGTATATTTAAAAATATAAATTGAAATTTTCAAATAAAATTTAAAAGCATTTTAAAAATCAAAACATGTAGGAATAAATTTCACAAAATATGGGCAAAAATCTAAAAAGACACTTCAAAAGTGAAGACACTTACAGATGCCCAGTAGGCAAAAGTACCCAACATCTTTAGTCATCAGGGAAATATGAAATCAAACCACAGAGATGCAGTTTCACTCCAACTAGAATGGCCAAGGGGTCGCAGGTGTGAAGCACCTTGAGCACTCCTGTGTTGATGGTGGGAGTAGTTATCAACTTTGAAGACATGTTTGGCAGTTTCTTGTACAGTTAAACATACTTTCACCTTTGACCCAGAAATTCCATTTTTTTGGCATTTACCTAAAAGCATTGAAAACATATATTCATAAAAATACTTACTCAACATGTACACAGCAGCCTTATTCTTCATACCCAAAATTCATGAATGGGGAATGAAGAATAAATAAATTGTGGTACATTCTTACAGTGAAATAATAATTAGCAAAATAAAGGAAAAACTACTACTGATACTCGCAACAACATGGATTAATCTGAAAAACATCATACCGAGTGAAAGAGGGCAAACACAGTAGAATCTATGGCTGTAGGATTCCGTTTATATCAACTTCAAGAGCAGGCAAAAGCTCATCACTAATCTTAGAAATCATCACAGCGGTTGCCACTGGGGTGCACTTGAAAGGAGCCTGAGGTCAGCTCTTAAGCATTGAAAATGTTGAGTATCTTCTTCTGGGTGGTGGTCACATAGGCAATCAGTTGTTAAATCTCACTGAGCATTTAAAATCCAGACATCTTATTTTGTGGAAATCACACACCCATTAAGTAAAAACAAAAAGAACAGTACTATCAGAAAAAATATATATATGAGTACTTGCAGAAAATTTCCAAAGCTTTGAGTTGAATAAGATCTGAAAGAAGCATGTATTTATGTGAATTTTAATTCGCTTGTCTAAGTTGTCCTAATTCTCAGTTATGATATGAGTAAGAACTGGAAATACTTTATTTAAATCATGATAACTTTAAAAACTTTTTTCAAAACCTCCTTCTTTATGGAAGAATTCACTTTTAATTTCCCTAATATTTCTCTTTCTACATATGTTAGCATTAAAGCTCCTTTCTGTCTTCTGTGCCTGCATTGTCTCCAAAAGGCAAGCTGAACAAATTCCTATGTTTCTAAGAGTTTCCTCAAGTGACAAGCAACTGGACTTTCTACTCCAGGCAAAAATAAATAAATCACAGAGATTTCCCAGAAGGCAAAATGTTGCAATTCTGTGGCACCGCTGTTCACTCCCTACACATATATGAACGAAAACATGGAATGTTCTTATTTCAAATCTACTCTATATATCAGACCATGGGGGGTTTTCCCTTTTTTTTTTTTTTTTCCCTTTTTTTTGAGACGGAGTCTCGCTCTGTCACCCAGGCTGGAGTGTAGTGGTGCGATCTCAGTTCACTGCAAGCTCCGCCTCCCGGGTTCCCGCCATTCTCCTGCCTCAGCCTCCGAGTAGCTGGGACTACAGGCGCCCGCCTCCTCGCCCGGCTAGTTTTTTGTATTTTTTTAGTAGAGACGGGGTTTCACCGTGTTAGCCAAGATGGTCTCGATCTCCTGACCTCGTGATCTGCCCGCCTCGGCCTCCCAAAGCGCTGGGATTACAGGCGTGAGCCACCGCGCCCGGCCAGTTTCTCCCTTTTTTAACTCACTTTACTTTTACTTCCATGTGAGTATTAATTTAAAACTCACTTTAGATAGTTTAGAGAATATGGACAGAAACTGAAAATATATTTCACAAGAGAAGATACACAAATGGTCAGTAAGTAAATGTTAAAGTGTCTCATGAATTTATTTTCTGTATGCAAATTTGCTTATTTTTTAGCTATTTTAAAATGTTTTTAACTTTGTTTAGTACCTAAATTAGACCTGTATAGTTAAAGAAACTTAAATACAAGTGATACCTAGTTAATGTGTCTCTCTTTTTTTTTTTTTTTTTTTAAGAGCCTACCTCAGCCTTTAGTATTCAGGGATTTTATTTGTCATCACTCTTCAGCTGCTACTGCTGTGTTGTAATTGGAGTTATGGTTCTTTTTTTTTTTTTTTTTTTTTTTTT